>NC_079171.1:31773766-31861266 GCF_947568905.1 Ostrea edulis
ATCTATTTGCTTTAATCAATATTGTTAATATATTTTTTCCCTTCATGAAAACAAGGACATCCACATTCTCTGGCTTTAAACAAACCCTCATTGCTGATACAATATATCCCACTCTAAGTCTAAGGCAGCAGAGGAAATTATTTTCAGGATGAATATATTCACAAATAAATTATAACTTCATTTATTTATTCATATATTTTCTTCATACAAAAATTGCGACTGCAGATCACGTTCGACTCCGATTACTATACATACATCATTCATCGATAGATTTCTCGCCAATTTTCTGACAGTTAGCTTTATGATGTCATAGCAAATATGTTAAATTACTTGCAGCACCAGAGCTTACGACCTCTGTTCCACAAACCTTACACTTTGTTTTTTTTTTAAGTTACAAACATGTAATATTTGAAAACTGAGACAACAGAATTGTCACCAAGCACACACTTTTGATACATGTTTGCATAGTATGTAGTCATGGAGCAAATGACATTTAGATAGTTCATTCGTATATTTTCAATTTATTTGTGAACTCGTTCATGAATTCTCGCTGTAAAATACGTAAATAACCACTCTTAAAATATTAAACGATACGGGACTCACTGTATCGGTTATCGTATCACTAAAAAATACGGATGTATATCGATAATCGATATATTGATCCAGCCCTAGCATCATTTAGTTTTATCATTTTAGTATTACATTTCTTACACATGTTAAAAGAAATCGTCAATACACCCCAAAATAGGTGCTCTTTCAGACATTTTTCTAGGGTAACACTCTCTGTAGAACTGTAGATCTCTGACAAAATATTGTGACACATGTTCAGAGAGCTACAGATCCACCCCTTAGTTATAAAAACCTTTGATTTACGGTGCATAAAAAAGCTGCGCACGGTTCAGGCCTAATATTGTTGTGTTCTTCTGTTGAATTTAATATAAAAAAATTCCTTAACCTATTTTCCTACTATAACTCTCTCTGTACATCATTTATTTCCAAAACACTCACCATTGTTCATTACTTCATTGTTCATATGAATAATCCTTGAAAGTTACTAGTGTGACCCATTTTCAATGTAAAGATGAAGATAAAACATTACGTTTAAAACACAGGGGCCAAGCCCGTTTTGGGCCCGAACTCTGTAATCAGTCTTCGACGTTAACCGGTGGCCCGTTGCCCGAGGCCAGTAAAATCTTTATCGGGCTTCTAAAAATATTTAACCCAGGAGTTCGGAGGGCCTGTAAATGTTTTATTGTATGTTTTGTATATATTACAAATAAGTGTGAGATTGACTCAGACTTTGTCATGACTTGCATGTAGCAATGAAATTTCGCATCGAAAAATGATCAACCGGACCTGCCTTTTATGAAGTATAGGGAGGCACAGGCACTGGAAGTTAATGTAAATAAATAGTATGTCCATATATAAAAAATACATGCACATACTATATATTTACATTAACTTTCAATGTCCATGTTGGGATTCCCGTGGGGTTTCGGGTTAGAATAGGTCCTCAGTACCCCTTTGCTTGTCGTAAGAGGCAACTAATAGGGCCGCGCGGTCCTTCGGAGGAGACGGCAAAAACCGAGGTCCCGTGTCACAGCAGGTGTGGCACGATAAAGATCCCTTTCTGCTCGATGGCCATAAGCGCCGAGCATAGGCCTAAATTATGTAGCCCTTCACCGGCAGTGGTGACGTCTCCATATGAGTGAAATATTTTCAAGAGGGACGTAAAATAATATTCAACCCGTGTAGGGAGGGGGCTCGTCAGTGAAATTCCAAACCTCACAAGCGTATTTCGTAAACATAACCATCAGATCCAAATAATTAAAAAAAAAAAACAGTAGTACAAGGAGAAAAAGAGATCGAAAAGTTAAGCCCCATTGGACCGAGGGTGGGCCTTTGCTGAGATTTAACAGTAGAACATGAGCTTCTGATGTCATCTGTTGCAAAATAAAATAAGATATAATAATGTCAGTTGTTCTTTAACTATGGTCATCTGGATATGTATTTTCCTACAGTATGCTTGTACCTTGCAAATGACAAGTGGTCAAATTAGAAAAAAACATTTTGGGCCATTAAAATATAGTTCTGGCTTGCAAAATTATTATACTGGGAGGCCCGAAGGGCCTGTGCTTCACAAAGTTTTTCGTGAAGACTGGACTAATACCATAAATATAGATCTATATTTATGATATCACAGAGTTCGGACCCAAAACGGGCTTAGCCCCTGTGATTTGAAATAGTCAAATCATGAATAAATGAATTATTGAGACTTTATCTATATTCTATATATAATATATTTAACAATTAAATTACAATTCATAACATAGTAAATGTATGGAGTTAAACCATAAATTCAACAAATTGACATGCATACTTGTACTAATGTTCAAGGTCAGGTATATGAAAAAATCTAAGGATTTACTTGAAAAGGTATTTACAACAAAGTCGATTTCTATACATTGTTTAATTTTACGTAACGAGTTTTTATACCCCCCCCCCCTCCCCCCCACGAACAAAGTTCTGGGGGGTATATAGGAATCACTTTGTCTGTCCGTCTGTCTGTGCAGATTCGTGTCCAGGCCATAAATTCTTTGTTCTTTGACTTAGGCATACCATATTTGGCACACAGGTGGATCACCATAGGGATTCCCTTAAACAGTTTCAGAGGGGCGCCCCGCCCTGTCGCCTTTTGCCGTCGCCCCTCTGCCCTTTCCCAAATTTTAAAAAAAAATTGCCGCCCTTTTGCCATTAACAACAACACAAAAATTCCCCCTTTTGTACCCAATTACAAATGTCTGTTTCTTTTGTCAAGTTCGTTTCATTTGCCGGATGCAGTATTTGACCAGGTAAATTGAACAGATCGTAATTGATCACTTGTGTCTAATCCGATAATTGGAAGCACGTGATAACGGTAAACATCCGTAGAAACTGTCTAAGTATGGTACACTGTATCATTTTAAAAAAAAGTGTATACCACTTCAACCTTGCGAAATTCGTTCGGTATGATATTCGCTTAAAAAAATATCAAAATCTTATTTCTATTCCAGATACGTTTACAATGGATTTATATGAGTAAAATAGCTCGAGCTATGTCAGATCTTTCCGAGGCTAATTCTGACATACATCCGTTTACTGAAAACTGGCACAAGATTAAGTTCTGAATATTGTGATAATTTTTACAATTTGATAAAAAGGTGACCGTTTTCTTTTCATCACTATATATATGCATTAATATTGTTTTGCTTTTACGGTGAACCGCTTAGAATCGGTACACGACTGAAGTGAACCTAGCTAGCTAGATGCGCGGATAGGCGCGCGCTTTTGTGTACCTCAAGAAGTATGAAGGGGTAGTTATGAGCAGTTTGAGAAAAGTCATTTGAAACCCATGTCATTTCGTGGCATACCATTCCTTCACTGCTTTTATCACAAGAGAGATGTCCGTTTTATCATCAATTCGTGTATTAATTCCCCGGCCATTTTGCATACAAAAATACTTGGAAATTCATTTTTAAAACACAAACATGAAGTATTCATCTATGGAAATAACATTCTTAATAATATCTGAAAGATTGTTAAAATTATTCTGATACGTCAAAAGTTGTATATCTGTATATCTATAATTAGCGATATGTAAATCAGATAAACAAGAGAGACAACTCAATTTCGCAGAGATCATGTGACGAGACTTACCGTATCAAAATCAAAATCAAAATAAAATTTAAATATATACAGCTAGAATATAAATTAATCCATATCAATTAACCATGATTCTGGTGTCAACTGACTCTGTGCAATATTTCAAAACAAGGCAGAGACATTCCTGAAACATCGCGCAGCTTCAATTAAACTTTCAAATGACTTTTTCAGTAAAAAATAACTTAGGTAAGGTTTGCGACATTTTGACATGTAGCATATCAGTATGCTTAGTATGAATTTATCTTTTGAAAATTGACTTTTTCAAAAATCGCCCGTGTCGTTTTTTGTTGGTTTTTTTTTTTTTTTTTGGACCAAATGAACTTAATTTCTTTTTTTGTTGTTGTTGATGTTTTACATTTACAGGATCTTTGTACAAACGAGAATACCAGTGTTATAAAAACTTATAGGGTAAAAAGATGGTAGAATTTAAAAAAAAAAAAAAATTATTATCTATAAGATAATCTTTAATTCTAGTTGGTAGAAAAAATTTATTTTAAAACACAAAAAAAACCCATTTTTTATGTCTTTAATAAAATTTAAATTGGTTGCCATGGCAACAAAAATGTAGTTTTACAAGGTTTATATCAGAAAACTTCAAACATAACAGGGCTTTCAAAAGTAGCCGGTAGCCGGCGGATTTCCGCCGCCTATAGTAACATTAGGTGCCGGCTACTTTAGTGACAAAAATGTATGTCCAATGAAAAAAACTTTTATAAAACTTTAAACATCTTCCAAACTTTAGTAGACTCAGAAATCGCGGCCGTATCAACCAGGATGTAAAAATGTGTTTACTTGCGCTAAATTTAGTTCAGGTAAATACCGGCACCTGATTGGTCGTCTGTTGGTGTAGAAAATAATACGTCAATTGCAATAGTCGGAAAGCCTCGGATTTACCCAATTCGTGACAACACAGACGAGAAGTTCCGAAAGATAACAACAAGTCCTGAACGTAAAAATCAATGATGTTGACGGAATGAAGAGAACAAATACCCTGTTCAGTTTCGGTTTAAAAAGGCCAGAAGTGAAAGTGACACGAGTATAATATCAATCAACAATTTTAAAGCGAAAACAGAATTTAATCAGGAAAGATTTCAGACTTGCTATTCTTTTTAATTTGCAAATGCCCATGTGGTATTAAATAAAAACGAAAGTAGAATTTTTCAGCACAAATTCGCTATGTTACCAACAAATCTGTAGCTGTTAACTTGAATTTGTGGAAAAATAAAATTATAGGTCATTTAAATGTTATATACTTATTAATTTGTAATAAAGATTGTTTGGGTTTTATTAAAAAAAATATTGGGGTGAGCAAAACATGCAGTTTAGTTCATTTCAACAATACTTTCTGCATGTAGAAACTTTCTTACAAAACAATTCAGTCTTATAAACTTTCAGTACAAATGTAGAAATAAAAGTGAAAGTTTCTGTTCAAGCAAAGACACTTAAAAATTAATTGATACAGTATTGCAAAAAATAATTACATGTAGTTATCTTGATGCACTTTATTTTTCATTTTGCATCAAAATTAGTACTTTGCAATGTTGAATTTTTTAAGTCTTTGCATGAACAGAAAATTTCACATATGAAACAATAAATTCATGGCAAAAGTAAAAATTTCAGGCAAAAAAATGACAATTTCAAAGCTGCATTTAAGTGCCAGGAAACCGCCAGAATGCAGGATTTTGCGTCATTTACCCCAGAGCTTCTGGGGGCCTTGAGCGGCCCCCAGACCCCCGGCCGTAAGGGCGTCAAGCATTGGATCGCCTTCTACTTTTTCATTTCAGCCTCCTACTTTTAAATTTGTTGAAAGCCCTGACATAATATTTGGACCATAAACATTTAAGAAAACATATAAAATTACTAACCACCAGGCTTTGTTTCCATGGTAACAGATTAAAAAGAATTATTTCATTTATGTGATTTGTTACTTTGTTTTATAATTGTAAAACTTTTTGAAGAGTGCATTGAGCATTTTCATGATCAAAATACAGTTCCAAATCACAAAACCTTGACTTGACTTGTGAGAATGTGGTGTTTTAAGCCTCGAACCAAGTCAGGGTTCCCTTCTGCCCCTGTCTGAGGTACTAAATTTCCCTGCCCTTTAGAAGCTGCTGTGGGAATCACTACACCATGAGACGGTGTGTCAAGTACCTTCATGACCTCTATATGACCTTGACCCTTAGGTCAAAATTAAAGTTTTTTTTACAATGGATTCGTGTCCGGGCCATAACTACTTTGTTCTTTGACACAGGCATACCATATTTGACACATGAGTGTATCACCATTAGACGATGTGTCATGTACCTTCATGACCTCCATATGACCTTGACATCAAGGTCAAAATTAAAAGTTTTTACAATGGATTCGTGTCAGGGCCATGACTTCTTTGTTCTTTGACATAGGCATATAATATTTGACACATGAGTGTATCACCATGAGACAATGTGTCAAGTACCTTCATGACCTCTATATGACCTTGAACTTTGACCTCAAGGTCAAAATTGATTATAGGGTTTTGACATAGTCATACCATAAGACATGGGTGTATCACTATGAGACTATGTGTCATGTACATTCATGACCTCTTTATGACCTTGATATTTGATCTCAAGGTCAAAATTATAGGTTTATGTCATGGATTTGTGTTCGGACTATATCTTCAAAGGCATACCATATTTTTACACTCAGGAAAGAGGTAATTTATACCTATTAACAACACCCTTTGGAAGATTGGGGTAAGTGGGGGGTATTCTTAGTGAGCATTGCTCACAATACATCTTGTTTCTTTTTTTTAAATTCCACAAAATTGTTTGGGCCATAAAATATTATTTAGACTGACAGCATTCCCAGCGCTGTCAGTCCAAATGTCTGACAGAGGAAAAGTTTTCAAGAACTCTGATAGACTGGTGCCATTTGACATAGACTTAATAAATTTGGTCTTAGTATCGGTCTATTTCAAACACCTGGGTCTCAACCAGCTTCGCTAGTCGAGGGTTTACAATCCGCTCCTATACCAACCCTTGGCAGATTTAGTGCGATTTTCGTAGCTTGGAGTGGCACCCTCTAGCGGATGGAGAAAACAACCCTGTTTGGATTACATTATGCTTATCCAATGAAAATGCGTGTTTCAGCTATTGTTTAAAAGTTGTTTTGAAATGGCTGCGTTCGTTGTTTAAATGGCTGCGCTATAGGAGAGTAACGCAATTTGGTATGCAAGTCGTTAAAAATATTAATATTAAATCTCTTAATTCATAAATTTAACTATCTCTTAATTGCATACTTGAAAAAAAATCAGTGAGAATATTACTATTATAGAAAATAAGCATGTGTGAACCCATGAAATATATGTAGTCGTTGAGTCTACGTCTAAAAATAACTCCACGTGTGTAAAGTGAATTCCAAATTGAGGAAAATAGCTCTGACGCAACTGTCTAAATCTGGGATAGATAAAACATAAAGCAACAAGAGATGTTTGATCTCAAACTTATGGTACGGTACTGTAGACTAGTAAACAAAATGCACTACTTCACGCAGATATGAGTCTGAACTGCGCACGTGGCATCATTGGTTTGGATATGTACTTGATACACGGCGGAGTGACAGTTGTAAGTATATTTAAATTCCTTTGTTTTGCACATGATCTAACGCAACACATTCTCTGATTGAGCAGTGGACTTTCCCTGCGTCCAATCATATGCTGAAAGTTGAGGCTACGAAAATTGCACTAAATCTGCAAAGGGTTCGTAGAGAAGCAAAGCGGATCCTAAACCCTCAGCTAGCGAAGATGGGTCTCCATGGGACGAAACGTTATAGAGACAGTATTCCAAGACCATGATTCTTACTCATTAATAAAACAAATTCACATCTTAGATAGAGTAATGAAAACAATCAGGACTTGAACGTAAAACTAAATAGCTGACACATCGAAATTAAACATATAAAATTTCTTAAAGTAACATTGCCTAGATGTAAAAATAAACATGCAATCACATTAAAATCCACATAGTACTGATGGAACAGGGCCGTCAATCTCCTTGAATTGGGTCCCATAAACAGATCCTTCCCAATTGACAAAATCCCCTAAAATTCCCAGTTTACCTATCTAAATATTCCCAATATCACAAACTGTTACATTGTGTGTATAAAAAAATTAAATCGTGTTAGTTTCATTTTTACTTATAACTTCTCGCACATTTTCGACAAGGCCCGAAATGTAAAATTTCCAAATTTGACCCAAAACATCGATAATTTTCCGAATCTAATAGGACCCGGACCCTGTACCAAATGGGACAGTGACAGCCCTGTGGAAAATGCCTGCCAGGACATTTTGCACTACAAATTGGTGCAAACCGTCTTACTCTTACAGGTTGGGAACACTTCCTCTATAGCGAGATCTTTTAGCTAAAACGGAATTATCCCTCTTTTGAGAGAAAGTAAACATTATTTACCATAAACAGATGTTTTTGCCCGTCTTTACTGTGACACACACTCAACATGACATGAATTGTCTCTATGAAATTGACAACACAGTCAAGAATTTGCATATCAAAGTTACTGCGTAAGAGGTAAGCAGTCTTAAATCCAATACACATCGTGAGTGTTTTTGTTTTGATTAATATATTTGCCAATGTATCAGACATTTTCGCACTTTTTCTTCTTTTCACGTGAAACATGAAGAGATGTACTCCACGGGTGTTTTTCTCGGTTGTACGGAATATATTAACTTTCGCTAGAGAGAGATAATCGCGTTTTTGCGAGAATATCTTGCTGTAGGGGTAGTGTTCCAACCTCTCTTAGGGCTAAACGTCTTTGGGGGCGAAATGTCCCAATACCGTTCAAATCAACAATCAAAATGAGAAACAATATTGCGTGTTTTCAATTCTTTTCTACCGCATATACAGAAAAACTGGATCAATTAAAAACGTGAATCATGACAATTGACATGCCTGTCCACTCTCCAGAGAGAAAATTGTTTTGAAATGCGTTCGACTATAACATATCAGTCGAGAAAGTAATCTCAGCGAGATTCGTCGAGAGGCGTCAGTCCAAATATCCAGCCTCGACGAATCTCGCTGAGATTATCGAGAAAGCTGTGATTTATCAAACCAAACAACAAAAAAAACTAATGCAAAGTATTAGCACGCAGACTGAACCAGTTAACTTACCTGTAACCCTCTGTTTTGTAATCGTTACCGTTATCACCAGAATTATTCGACAGACCCGCTCTCTTGTTTTCAGAATGTTGATCCCGATCCAAATTGTTACACTGTAAGTACATACACGAGAAAAGGGCCATTTTAATTCTCGACAAATCGCGGCAACGTAAAAATAAATAGTTTAATGTTTACATCCTGGTGACATTTCCGACATAGATCAATATATGTCCAAGAAGATTCTACTACAGTAAAATGGATTTCATGTAAGAAATTAGATCTACATGTACATACCTGCGTTTATCAATAGACTAGTAAATCCGTACTGGTTTTCAAATTATATAGTATATGAGGGGTACCTGTAAAGTGCGAAACGAAACGAAATCTACCGAAACGAAACGAAATCCACCGAAACGAAACGAAATCTACCGAAACGAAACGAAACAGATTATATAATCGAACTCTTTTAATTATAATAATTAAAAATGGTATCTTAGGCCCCTGTTAAAGTATACACATATAAATAGAATTCACGGATCCAACGCCGACGACCCCATCCCTCGTTTAGTGTGTTTCCCCAGACCTCTGACCTGTGAGACTGTAACCTTCCGTTCTGAAATTTATGGATCCGAAGCTAATTGCACATGGTATTTATGCACTTTGTGCTTAACACAACACCCCCCCCCCCCCCTTCCAACTTTTAAAACTTTGTATCAGTCAAGCCGAAAGCCTACATCAAAAGGGAGGCGAATTTTATTTATATGTGATAACTTTCACAGAGGCCTAAGATACCATTTTTAATTATTATAATTAAAAGAGTTCGGTTATACAATCTGTTTCGTTTCGTTTCGGTAGGTTTTGTTTCGTTTCGGTGGGTATCGTTTCGTTTCGGTGGGTTTCGTTTCGGTAGATTTCGTTTCGTTTCGTTTCGATTTCGTTTTTCAATTTACAGGTACCCAGTATATGGGTTAGAATCCCACTGTATTTCAACCTAGGTTCGTGTTACTGTAGCTCTCAGTTTGTCAATGACAAGTTAAATTCACAACAAGAATAACAAAGTTTTCTAGAATTTATCGATCATTAAATAGAAAATATCCGAAGTTTACGAAGGCCTATGTTTGATTCTAAATTAAAAATACTTTTTAAAAAAAAGAATTAAGAAATTTACCTTGAAATGGCCGAAAGGGGGAGACAAGTTTGGTCTGCAGACCATCAAGTGAGAGATCCTAAATGACTGCATGCATGATCGGACAGTCGAATTTATACTGTTTTAGACAATAGAATTTATATAACAAAAGGGTAAGATTACAGTATTTTTAAAGTATATTATATGTAAGCTACTGACAAACAAGTTGCATGATGGTACAGGGATTTCAACAGTCTCGATTGAAGTCAGCATTTCGCAAATTCTATGGTCGTTATAACGATCTAGTTCGTCAATACAACCTCGCATTGGGTCAAATGCTGTCTGACGTGTTTCATACCGATTGTTAAGCCGTTCTTGGCACACTGATTTTGACTGCGGATAACTCCATTTACCTGATCAGGATATAGAGCTCACGGCGGGTGTGACCGGTCAACAGGGGATGCTTACTCCTCCTAGGCACCTGATCCCACCTCTGGTGTGTCCAGGGGTCCGTATTTGCCAAACTATCTATTTTGTATTGCTTGTAGGAGTTATGAGATTGATCACTGTTCGTTATCTTCACTTTGCATGCATATTATGTATTCTGCCCATGATGACAAGGTTCTTTATCTGAATTTAGTGGCGGATTTAAAGGGGGCGCAGCCGGCGCCCCCCCCCCCTAAAATTTTCAAATTTAAGGTAAATCATGGTATCTTAAGCTTGCTTAGAAAAATGTACTAAATAATAAAAGAAGCAATGATTTCTTCCACTCCCGGAGAATAAATGACAAAATCTTTTGATTTCTTGAATTAATTCACTGGGAGAACTTGATTTTTTTTTCAAAAACCCTTAAAATTTGCGGCATTGTATTAATTTCACCTTTTTACTATAGAAATGACAGAAAATAGTACAAATGACTAATTAGGAGACATATTTCAAGCCCTATAAAATCTGTAAAATCCAGGAGCTTCCGGGGGTTGCGCCCCCTGGGTCCCAACCAGGAGCTTCGCCCTGTACCCACGGGGTGCCTATTGGCAGCCCCCAGAATCCATGCCTCATAAAGTGTAACTGCAATTTCTGGATCCGCCCCTGGAATTGAACAATTTCTGAATACTTCTGCAGTGCCCCCCCCCCCTTTCAAATCGGTCTCTTGTTTAGAGAAATATAAAGCATAAAAAATGCAATAATATCTTTCACAGTTGGGGAATAAATGACAAAATCTGTTGATTTATTGAATTACTTTTACTAGGAGAACTTACATTTTTTCCAAACCCCCTTAATATTTGTGTCATTTTACTTAATATCATCTTATTAAAAATGACAGAAAACAGTGAAAATGACTACATAGGGACATACTTCAAGCTCAATAAAATCCAAAACTTCCCGACGCGCTTCGCCCCTGGGCCCCCATCAGGGCTTCGCCTGAACTCACTGGGGGATTCAAGGCGGCCCCAAACCCCCTGCCTTAAACTCTTGCGCCCCTATCCGCAATTCCTGGATCCGTCCCTGTTTAATAGTAGTAGTAGTAGTTTTATTCAGGCAGAACAATCATTTTGTATAAATATCATCAGAATATAGATGAATAAATACACATGTCAATTGTATAAAACTTGGCATACCAGATGTTATCACAGTCATTTATCACAGTATTGTCATCACATACAATATATTATCACAGCTGCATTACGTACTTATATCACAGTATACCAAGGATAACCCATTAAAGCAAAAATATCATATTGCTTATTTCCAATGGGGTCCTTGAGAATTTAAAAAATATATCTATGTGAATAAATAGATAAATTACAAGTGTATGGCATGGACAGCAATGTGTAAAATATTTCACTGAGCGCTCAAAAGAAGATAGTCAGCTTTCCGGATCACCATGTGTCTGTCCGTCGACGGTCTGTCCGTAAATTTTTCAGATTTTCTACAGAACCACTGGGTCAATTTCATTAATTTTAAAGTTGGTACAAATTATCCTAGGGTAAAGGAGATACAAAGTTGTTCAAATTAAGGGCAATGTCCCTCTTCAAAGGGGAGATCATCACAAAAAGGTCAAATATGGTGGGGTCACTCGGGCAGAAAATTTGAAATTCAAATGAAAGCTTTCTTGTATATAGAGTGCAGATTCAAGTTTGTTAGAATCCTGATCCCTGGGGGTAGAATGGGGCCACAATAGGGGGATGAAATACAGGATCAATGTTTGAAATCTGCTTATCAAAAACCATGCAGTGGAAATTTACATGAAAGCTAACTGACATCTAGAGTAGATCCAATTTTGTGCAAATCATGGTAAATGAACATATATATTTTCATTATCAGGATATTTGTTTTGTAATAACAAAAAGCATTTTTCTGCATAAATGCTTGCATCGTGTGTATCTGAGATTTTGTCTGAAGAACAAACATTTAAAGGCCAGAAAAGATATTCTTTTTTCTCCCTCAGTTTTACAAATTTGCGTAAGCACTGTCCTTATCACAACCGTCATAGTTCTTTTGTTCGCTGCGCTTCATAAAATAGTTCATTTTACATTGGATTATTTATCCAAATGCCAATGTTTTTATGCATTTGTTTAAACTGTTAATGAATTATCTTACAATGCTTACTTTAAACAAAATATCAATAGATTTATTTTGTATTCGAAAGGTTTTGACAATCGAACACTATGTGAATACAGATACAGGCCATTTATGTTGACCCCCAGTGCTCATTGTTTACATGAAAGGGGGCCAAGATTTTTGGAATAGGTTATGCGAATCTATTTTAACTCACCTGAGCTGAAAGTTCAAGTGAGCTTTTCTGATCGTCTGTTGTTCGTTGTTTGTCCATCTTTCTGTAAACTTTTTACATTTTCGACTTCTTTTCCAGAACCACTGGGCCAATTATATAACCAATTTGGCTAAAAGTTTCCTTAGGTGAATTTTGTTCAAATGAAGGGTCATGCCGCCTGCTAAGGGGAGATAATCACAAACATGCAAAAATAGGGTGGGGCCATTTAAAAATCTTCTCAAGAACCACTGGACCAGAAGAGCTGACATTCACATGAAAGGTTCCTGTTATAGTGCTATAAAATCATGTCCCCGGGGATAGGATGGGGCCACAATAGGGGATCAAAGTTTTATATAGAAATATACAGGAAAAGTCTTTAAAAATCTTCCCAAGAACCAATGTGCCAGAAGAGCTGAGATTAACATGAAAGCTTCCTGACATAATGCAGATTCAAATTCAAATCATGGCCCCC
Organism: Ostrea edulis; assembly: GCF_947568905.1. Lineage (NCBI taxonomy): Eukaryota > Metazoa > Mollusca > Bivalvia > Ostreida > Ostreidae > Ostrea > Ostrea edulis. The sequence goes on from NC_079171.1 coordinate 31,786,993, forward strand.
GGGGTTAGGATGGGGCCACAATGGATCATTTTACATAGAAATATATAGGGGAAATCTTTTTAAATCTACATTTACATGAAAGCTTCCTGACATAGTACAGATTCAAATTCGCAAATATGGTCACCTCAGGTGTGGAGGGGTGGGGGTGGGGTCACAATAGGGATCAAAGTTTTGCATGCGAATATGTAGATAAAATCTTTTAGGCTACTCAGGTGAGTGATGTGGTCCATGGGCCTTTTGTCTCCATTATGCTTGTGAGGGTTCATTTGAAACTTGCAGTGTAGTTTCACAGTGATGAAATAAAGAGCAAGTTCGAATTTCGTAACGTTTAAGGAGGTACTCTACATCTTCATAATGGTCGAATTCCCTTTAAGGTAGTACTCTACATCGTCATAATGGCTGACTTCCTGTAAAAACATGGATGAAAAAATCGATATCAGCAATATTTGACTTTTCTTTTTCAATTTCAATACCTAGCCGAGTAGCTCAGTAGGTTTGAATACCGACTGCTGAACTGTAGGTCGCAGGTTCGAGTACAGCAGGGGTTTTAATTTTTTTCCAGATTACTTTCTATTAAAACTGTATTTTTTGACAAAATAAAGTAAATTTGAAAATGTTCAACTTCAAAATATTGTTGTACATATCCTCCACTTTTCATCCACATCAAATTTCTCTGGTGTAGCATACCTCCTTAAAAACGAATAAAATATAAAAATCACCATATTTATCTAGATTCGTTTCAAATATCATTTCCCAGCTGAATAAAGCAGTTGGTTAGCACGTCGACTCTTCAACAAAAGATAGCAACAACCGCGCTCGCTAGGTGCCGCGTCATGTTCTATTTTTATTTCTACAGGAAAAGTGGGACGAGGTTCCACCCTATTTTTTACGGGCTAGTATGGATAAACCTAGAGCCTACGAATGATGCGAAGTTGATCGTTCGGATTTAAAATAGCTATATTTAGCGTATCTCACGTGATTAGGCACATTCCAGAAAATCCCTTTGAGATAGAAGCGATTAAGGAGAGCGAGCTAGCATATACAACATTTACTTAACGGTGAAATACGCAACAAAGAGTGACATATTAATACATTTTATGCATGAATAAAATATACTGAGGTCAAACATGGACGATAATTGCCCGTGTTCATATAGTATTTGATTGATTTAGATATCCAAGGAAAGATAACTCCCATTATTAACGTACTCACAACGTACCGATGGTATACAATAATGCAATGTTTATACATTTCTGAATGATGAGTGAATCTTTATTTTCATCAGAGTCTTCTCCATCACACTCACAGACCAGGTCCCCATACCCCTACCAGTGTCAATCTGTGACTGATAGCAGTGCGGTATTTAATTTGATATAGTCTAGAGGAAATTCGAAATATGGTAGTGACATTTCTTCCTCACTGAATTAGCTGGATTTTTAGCGTTTAAAGAAAAGTGGGGTATGGACTGGGGGGTTAAAAATGCTATTGGCCAAATTTTCAACAATATTAATTACAAGGCAAGGCAAAAGGGGTCATAAGCTACAGATGATGCAATTTTCATTTGCAAGTTGCACTGCCACTAGTTACACTTAATTTGTGACTTACGTAAATAAAGTAACTTACAAATATTCTATTTATTTATTTATCATTTCATTTCATTTTTTTTTTTTTAATATCATGGTTTGTACTTGAAGAGTCATCGCAATAAAGGGACATTAATTATTAGTGTTACAAAAAAATCTGATCATGCAGTTTTTAAATTTCTGAATTTTGAAAAAATAAAAATAAATATATAATAGATTCTGATACCACTCAGCCCCCCGACTGGCCAGAGAGTTCTGCTTCTGTCAGTTCTGATGCAACTAGCTAAGCCCCCAGACTGGCCAGAGAGTCCACTGTTTCGGTAAATTCTGATAACGATGCAACTCAGCCCCCCCCCCCCCCCCCCCCCCCCCCCGACAGCTCTACCAGAAGTTCTCGGAAAAGACTTGCTGATGCATATGTTTAATAAATCAGTTTTCCTATTAATTTTACTTTTGCTCCTGTTCATCAGTTCATTAGGCTATGGCCAAATCTGATTAAATTTAAGATCGTTGATCCGCTCCGTATTCCTCTTCCTTTCCTGTATCTGTGAAGTCTAGAGGTGAGATATATTCTTTCCAAAACAACTAAGAATGTTCATGGAACAATTTAGTATTAACTGCTTTCCTTTTATGTTGTATGCCTTATTTCAAGAAATAACTTTCAGGTCAATTTTTAATGGGAAATGGAACATTTTCAATTTTTGACAACCTGATGGTAGGGGTGTTTACGACACTATACCTCATTTTCTGCAAGGAAGTGGAGTAAAAGGAATTCAGAATTGGATTCAGCATACTCAGAATTGGTAATTACACCTCCTTTTTATTGTTTTGGGTAATGGTGTTTCAAGAAATAAAGTTGGGTCACTTTTTGATGCGAAATGAAACATTTTCCGTTTTTGGCAACCTGACGGTAGGGGTGTTTAAGACATACCTCATTTTCTATAAGAAATTGGAGTAAAAGGAATCCAGATTTGAAATCAGCATACTCAAAATTGGTAATTGCACCTGATTTTTATTGTTTTGGGTAATTTTTAAAAAATGGGTAGTGGTTGCTACTATAGATCGCTGCCGGTTAATTGAGTTGAGAAGGGGCAGAGACAAATATAATGTACCTCCTGGGCCTGAGTATAATTTTCTAGACCCAATTTAGGTCCAAATACAGTCCCCTTCCCATCTCAAAAAGTTAAAACTCCAATTTTTTCTTCATTGAAGTTGCCTTTTTTCTCCCCATTTGCGATGTTGGTTTTAGCAAAATTAATTTTTTTACGAACTGCATACTTTAATGTGCGTTTGTCACTTGATTAAAATAAATACCTATCATAGGGGAATTTAGAGAAAATGCTTAAAGTTACAATTTATGTAGAAATAAAATTACTCATATGGATATTCTTTAAATTACTTACAGTTTGTACTTTACACATCACTGCTATAGATTTTGAAAGAAATGCCGACCCCCCCCCCCTATGTACAGTGTAGAGGCCCGGGCCCCATTTTGGAAAAAGTAGAAAAATTTCTGATGTCTCTGGTCCGAGTTATATATTTTCTCCCATCAAATTGTTCTTTTCTAAAACTTTTTTTAAAATTATTTTTTTTAAAATTATTTTAAATAAAGTAAATTTGAAAGCATTCAATTTTATTATTTTCCACTTTTCGTTCACATTGAATTTCTTCGGTGTAGCATTCCTCCTGTCATCGTCGCAAGCCACGCCTATTCTCTCCGTTTACACTACGTCAAGGTAGGTGCCGTTTTAATATTTTTGAGGTATTTTCTGATATTAAAAAAAGAATTATTGATATGAATAATTCCAATTCCTGATATCAAAAAATAATTCTTGATATCAAAAAATAATTCTTGATATCAAAAAATCAAATTCTTGATATCAGAAAATAAGGTTGATTTTCTGATATCAATTGCAAGAATTTGATTTTTTGATATCAAAAAAGAACTTGGAGTTTTTTATATTAAAAAAAAATCAGATTTCTGACATCAAAAATTCAAATTCTTGGTATCAATGATTTTTTTATATCAGAAAATCATTTTTTGATATCAGGAATTCGAATTCTTGATATCAGAAAATGATTTTTTTTATATCAAACTATGATTTGTATTCTCAGATATCAGAAAATCGATTTTTTGATATCAGAAAATAAAACTCATATAAAACTTCGATCGACTATTAAGTCCCTGTGATGCAACCTTCAGCTTCCCGCCTGAAATTTGTTGCGAACCTGTAAATGCATGTGAGGAATAAATGGTTAATCTAATTCATTATGGCAAATTCTTCCATATCTACAATGGTCAGCTGCTTTGTCCGCGATTCGCTATGAAATGAACGGGGTCGATCATGAAGTTCTAAGTGCAAACGAGACCCGAGGAGAATGATAGAGACGCACTGTATAGGAAGATGAAACTAACATATTCATACAGGCCTATATCACTAAACGGCGTAATGTACCTATCACGTTTTCAACACTTCATTTCTACATGTTGAATATGTCCAGAATTATCAAAAACCTTTATAAAATTCTTTCTATCGTTAAAAAAAATCTTCAAAGAATCTGAAACATCAACGAATTTTAGAAAGCAAATCGGACTGTAGTTCAGCGATTTTCTACGGGCCAAGGAAGTATTCATTATTTATGTAAAGATTTTTCGCCATTTTCTTTTATTTTCTGATATCATAAAATCTATTTTGTGATATCAAGAAATCAGTTTGAATTCCTGATATCAGAAAATCATTTTCGTAATATCAGAAAATCGATTTTTTGATATCAGAAAATGATTTTTTGATATCAGATCTTCGAATTTTTTATATCAGAAAATCTTTTTTTTTTTGATATCATATAGTCATTTTTTTATATAAGAAAATGATTGTTATTATTTGATATCAAGAATTCGATTTTCTGATATCCAAAAATAATTTTCTGATATAATTTTTTTTTTTTTTAGACTTTTTGATATAAAAAAAATGATTTTTTGATATCATAAAATACTTCAAAAATATTAAAACGGCGCCTCATAGGGTAAATACTTCTGGACTTCGTAACAGTGGTTTTAGTGACGATATATCGGAGAAATTAATTTTTATTTTCATCGAGATCGGGATCGTTTTCCGATGGAAAGATTAAAAGTAGGACATCTGAACAGAGCCAGTTGACGAAACTCGGTCGCTGTTTGTGTAAATAATAACTTCGTTCATTAATTAATCGTAAACACAATTTGTACTTAAAAGCATGCTTCAAAATCTGTTAATTAATATCACGTAAGTCGCCGAGCCAAGTCTGATCAGACAGCATTACTCAATTTACCGCATCCCTGCATCAACGTGAGTTGCATGTGGTTATTTTGATGCTAAGTAAGTACTATTGAGAACTCCCTTTAAAGTGCTTTAAATGCAGATATGAATGTTCTGTGATTTCTGTCGGTGTCTCGTGTTGCATATTCATAAAAATGATTACTGAAATGAACCGTAAATATCACCATAACAGTGTTCCGAATTTTCTCGGTTGTTTTTACAATTTTAGTAACTGACGATGCGGCATCGTTGAGGAAAAATACAACAACAATGTAAATCCTTTTAAAAGTCTGTGTTTATATTCCATCTAAGCCTCACTATTCACTGGCAAAGTTAATTACAGCATAAATTGAAAAGCCCAGCCCATAGGGTTTTGACACAATCTGAGCAAATCGGTATATATATAATTATATATATATATAGTGCAAGATATATGGTATAATATGCTTGACGGCGTGACCGTGTTTGAGGGCGAGGCAAAAAGTATTAGCATTAGTATGTAGATCCATAACACGACAAAAAATATCCCGAAGTTAGCACCTAACGTGTGAGGACAGAGCTCAATCAAAATATTCTAACTTTAGACATTTTTGATCCGCCTACTCATTGAATGCGGGAAACTATATGCAACTGATGTAAATAGGGCATTGTGACATCATATTCAGCGTCAGTGTTTAGCAAATTCACAAACATTGGAGACATAGTACAATTGTGTTACTCGAGACGAGGCGTGATTATAGGGCCTATAGAGCTGTAGATAAGGTGCCTATCAGGGTAAATACTCATTAAATTTGACAAAATACACATTAAAGTTGAAAATCATGCGTACAATTACGCATTAGCGAATGTAACTACGCTTTACACTCCCAAAGTAATGTGTATTTGCGATGCATCATTCATCATTAGTCCACTTCGTCCCATGGGGGACATAGGGCGGCTACAGTGGCTTTCCATCTCCCTCTGTCTTGTGCAATGGTCTTAGCTTCTCCCCAGGTCTTGCCAATTTTCTTCAGGTCTGATGTTAATACCCTGCACCAGGTGTTCTTTGGCCGTCCCCGCTTTCTCTGTCCCTGTGGATTCCATTCTAGGGCTTGTTTTGTGATGTTAGTACTGGGTTTGCGATACATATAGTATGATATTTAAATATGAATTATCTATTCATATGAATTGAGGTTAGCCCAGGGCTTGAAATACGTTTTGATGACAATCACAATTTTGAAAATTGGAAGAGTTAACTCAAAACACTATTATATAGGCCTACTTGTTATACTTTCTTTCTTAAAGAGTTAGTGTGCGGTCGAAAGCACAGGGAAAAAAACTTGTATTATCAATCGTGGATGAATGATATACAGAATTGGATCATAATCATGTGACTGAGTGTCTGACATACTCAAATTTAATGCATCAATGCTAAATATCTAATTCCCAATGACAATGAAAAGTTTAAATAAAAAGTTTAAGAACTACAAAGGATTTTCCTGGTAAATAGCTGGAGCGGCCTTTTAATATAAACTTTAAGTTAAAGTTTAAAGGAAGAAGTATCGTTTATCTGGTGACATCTTCTGTACAAAAGAGCAAAGATAGTCAGTAAATTAACAAAATACTCTTTTGAATTTTTCTGAAAAGCAAAATACTCATTGATTTGAAAATCAGGGGTAAATACTCTTTGTGGTAAACAATTATCTGGAGCTCTGGCCTATATGATTAAGAAAATAAGATATGCATGCTTTTACGGATTTTATGTAACATCTTGGAACGATGTGAATTTGGGTACACGAGATTCAAAATTGAGAAATACATGTTCACGTGCTAGTATTCAAATCGAGGCCATTGGGACCAAAATTTTCAAGTTGAATAGATATAGTTTAATTTTTCATTAGTTTTCTATATTTTCCTTTTAAACATGTATATACGTGTTACTTATACTAGAGAGAGCTCTGCTCTCACGGCGCGTCATCTATAATGTAATATTGAAATCTTTGCCAAACAATAATGGTGAAAGACTTATGAAGTCTATCGAAATAATATTTTTCATCGCTCATGAATATAAGGGGGGTGGGGGGTAGATGAATAAGGACTAGTGTCACTTGATACATTGGATTTTACTTTCTGTGAAAATGAATGATATGGTGATTCTTGAACTAATATCAGGGGTTTTAGCTCACCTGAACCGAAGGTTCAAGTGAGCTTTTCTGATCGCTTTTTGTCCGTCGTCTGTCTGTCTGTCCGTCTGTCTGTTAAACTTTTCACATTTTCGACTTCTTCTCCACAACCACTGGGCCAATTTCAACCAAACATGGCCAAAAGCATCCTTGGGTGAAGGGCTTTCAAGTTTGTTCAAATGAAGGGCCATGTCCCTTTCAAAGGAGAGATAATCACAAAAATGCAAAAATAGGGTGGGGTCATTTAAAAATCTTCTTCTCAAGAACCACTAATCCAGAAAAGCTGAGATTTACATGAAAGCTTCCTGACATAATGCAGATTCAAGTTTCTTTAAATCATGGGCCCTGGGGTTGGATGGGGCCACAAGGGGGGGATCAAAGTTTTAAATACAAATATATAGGGAAAAACTTTAAAAATCTTCTCAAGAACCACAGAGCCAGAAAAGCTGATTTTTACATGAAAACTTTCTGACATAGTGCACATTCAAGTTTGTTCAAATCATGGCCCCCGGGGATAGGATGGGGTCCCAAGGGGGGATCAAAGTTTGCATACAAATATATAGGGAAAAACTTTAAAAATCTTCTTCTCAAGAAGCACTAAGCCAGAAAAGCTGAGATTTACATGAAAGCTTCCTGTCATAATGCAGATTCAAGTTTGTTCAAATCATGGGCCCCGGGGGTTGGATGGGGCCGCAATAAGGGATCAAAGTTTTATATACAAATATATAGGAACAATCTTTAAAAATCTTCTTCTCAACTTTCTGACATAGTGCACATTCAAGTTTGTTCAAATCATGGCCCCCGGGCGTAGGATGGGGCCACAAGGGAGATCAAAGTTTTACATACAAATATATAGTTAAAATCTTTTTCTCAAGAACCACTGAGTCAGAAAAGCTGATATTTACAAGAAAACTTTCTGATATAGTGCAGGTTCAAGTTTGTTGAAATCATGGCCCCGGGGGGGGGGGGGTGGGGGGGGGTGGGGTAGGATGGGGCCACAAGTGGGGGGGGGTTCAAAGTTTTACATACAAATATAGGAAAAAGCTTTAAAAATGTTCTTCTCAAGAACCATTGGGCCAAAGAAGTTGACATTTACATGAAAGCTTTCTGACATAGTGTAGATTCAAGTTTGCAAAGAGTAGTTTGGGCCATAATAGGGACTAAGGTTTTACATGCAAATATATATGGAAAGTCTTCAGGTATGGGCCAAGGTGACTCAGGTGAGCGATGTGGCCCATGGGCCTCTTGTGTAAGTCTTGATTTCAAGGGTCTGGGCCTTCCCATTTGGGAAAAATAGCTACATTTGCATGAAATGGGGCGGGGGATAATCCATAGATAGAAGTAGAGAGAAAACCAAACCAGAGCATTAAACATTAAAGAATGATTGGACTTCTGAATTTCAATTTGGTCAAAGCTTACCTCATTCAAATAATCAGAGACCAAAAATTAGGTCAAATAAAAAATGAAACAAAAAAAACCTTTAACTTTTGAACAGTAAGTGATAGAGCTTTGATATTTCACATGAGTATTCCTTGTGACAAGACCTTTCCGTAGGTACCAACTTTCCGTGATACCAACATTTTTGACCCCATGACCTTGACCTTGGAGTTTGACCTACTTTTTGAAAACTTTAGCCTTGCTAATAACTTTTGAACAATAAGCGATAGAGCTTTGATATTTCACATGAGTATTCCTTGTGACAAGACCTTTCCATGGGTACCAACATTTTTGACCCTGTAACCATGACCTTGGAATTTGACCTACTTTTTGAAAACGTTAACCTTGCTAATAACTTTTGAACAGTAAGAGATAGAACTTTGATATTTCACATGAGTATTCCTTGTTACAAGACCTTTCCGTTGGTATTGAACCTTTTGACCTTGACATTTGACCTACTTTTAATTTTTTTTTACATTGGTCATAACTTCTAAATGGTAAATATTAGAGCTTTCATATTGTACATGAGCATTTCTTTTGACAAGATCTTTCTACTGGTACCAAGATATTTGCCCTTGTGACCTTGGCCATCTTCAGAATTGGCCATTATCAGGGGGCATTTATGTTTCACAAACACATCTTGTTAATCAAATGAAATCATTGCATATAAAATCCTCAATCATGTCTATTATATTTGAGGTCAGAAACTATGTTCAAGTTTTAAAAACAAAGGGCGATAAGTGTGTAAAAATTGCATGTGTGCAAAATTATTGGAATACTAAAATGTCAGGCCTGGAGTGAATGTGATGTATTGCAATGGGTCCTCAGTAAAGTCAATGTTTACACGGAATCGAATAAAGTGGATACTGACAGCATTAGAGAGGGATCGAGGGAAATGTTGGTAATGAGTACTGATGAGTTTTAATCAGTGCGTGGTGGTTAAAAGCGAAATTCTTGATTTCTCCAAAATGCCATTTCATTCCTGTTAGCTATGCTAACACATAACTCATGGCTTGGTCTAATCTGAGATTCCTCTGATTCTTACCCCCACTTTTATATTGTGACATGTGCGGGGGAGAGTTAGAGCGGACTCCATATTGAAAAGTGAGAATTCAGCGACATCAGCTGGTGTTGCATCTTTACCTACCTATTACAACTTTATTTCGTGGACACAAGGATTCAGTTATTGGAGGATTATTTTACAGATAGATCATGATTAATACGATACTATCACCGTATAAACAATGAAATTTTGTGTGTATGGGCCAGAAGAGTGGAAGTTTTCATGATTTACCCTGACATAGTGAAGATTCAAGTTTGTTAAAACCATGCCCCCCCCCCCCCCACACACACACACACCCAGGGGTTAGGTTGGCGCCACAATAAAGGATCAAAGTTTTACATGCAAATATATAAGTAAAATCTTTGAAAATCTTTGTCTTAAGAACCACTGTGCCAGGAAAGTACAAATTTACATGAAAACTTAGTGACATAGTGCAGATTCAACTTAAAAGCATGACCCACAGGGGTAGAATGTGGCCACAATAAGGGACCCAAGTTTTACATACAAATTAATATATAGGGAAAATTTTTAAAAATCTTCTAAAGAACCACTTGGCCATAGGAGCTGAGATTTACATGAAAGCCTTCTGACATGGTGCAGATTCAAGTTTGTTAAAATCATGACCCCCCCCCCCCCCCCCCCCAAGGGTAGGATGGATACAATAGGGGATCAAAGTTTTACTTACAAATATATAGGGAAAATCTTTAAAAATCTTCCTCTCAAGAACCACTGGTCCAGAAAAGTTTCCGTTCTTTTTATATTTGGTATGAAGACATGAGTTCTAAATTTCAGGACTCATATGCCTTCTTGGGGACTTGAGGGCAAGGCAAAAAGTTCCAAAAATTAACCAATTTTCAAAAATCTTGTCTAACTACCACTGCATATGAGTGAATTTTTTTGAGAGGGACATTAAGCAATATAGAATCAATCAATCAATCTACAACTGCATACCCTTAAGAAAAACTAAATGCATAGTGATGTAGAACAGGAAGGCATCTACCAAAATTGTCAATTTCATTTCATGATCCCCAGGGTAGAGGTTTTGATTCTGGGATGGGGATTAACTTGGTTATTTGTGCAACACATGTAAATAGTATCAGCTTTAATGCTCTAAATACTAATTTGAAACTAAATAGATATGTAAGAGGAGTAGTAATCCTTTACTAAAATACAATCCAAATGGCAATACTACTATTTAAAGGGAGCGGCCTCTAGATTAAACTTTGTTCGTAGAAACTACCAGCTTTGCATGTAATGATAACAGAAAAAGTACTAAATGGAATCTCTCTCTCTCTCTCTCTCTCTCTCTCTCTCTCTCTCTCTCTCTGTCTTGCTATGTGCTTAATTTAATTATTACATGTACTTCACCTACAATTGATGATGTTGCAATATGAATGAAAAATTCTCGATAGGATGTAAAAACAAACAGTCAACAGTCCTTGATCTTTCAGAATTTCTTTATTTAGCTGATCGCCTTCCACAGAGTTTTATTAATTTTTCACTTTATCAAGATTTCTACCTGAATTTGGAAATGTCACAAATACAATACCCCCTCTAGTGAATCTGAAATATTGGGCTGTCTGAATTCCATGTTCAACATCAATGCTTAACCGAAATTGGTCCAAAGTAAACATTAAATTATCTGTTCGATATCATCCTGTGGGGATCCAGGTGAGAATAGGTCCTCAGTATACCTTGATTTTCGTAAGAAGCGACTAAATTGGGCGGTACTTTGGATGAGGTTGCAAAAACCAAGGTCCCATGTCACAGCAGGTGGGGCACAATAAGCAGGGGGCACAATGAATATCTCTCCCTGCTCAAAGCCCATAAATGTGAAACATTATAATATATAGGCCTAAATTTTGCTGCACTTCACTTGCAGTGGTGTCGTCTCCATATGAGGCCAAAAAAAAAAAGATAGTTTGTTTCCCCTTGCCCGACCGACCCAGTGAAATTCCCTCCGACCCAAAAGTTTTTATTCATATTTTTCAGCGACATTTTTTTTTTATTTCCGGAAAAATTCGGAGCCGTTTCCGGTACGAAACATTATTTTACTGTGACCGGAAGTTTCTATTTTTTCCCGGGAATCGATCTAAACACAGAGTTGTTTTGCCAGTCTGCCAAAACTGTGTACCAAAAGAGATACCAAAGAGAATGCCAAAAAAATGACAGTTTTGAATTTTCAGAAACAATACATGAGTCTGACACTGTCTAGTCAATTCACATTCTAGTCATAAAATCAAATAAAAGTTTAATCGTTTATTTTTTTTTTACTGAATTATTGTAAATTTCCAAGACAATATACAAGACTAAATACTATCAGGTCTCTTTCTCTGTTTGGTAAATCAGCATTGAAAATAATTGTTTTTGAATATATGAACAGAAAGCAATACAAACAATAAGAGATGTGATATGATTGTCAAAGAGACAACCATCAACAAAATGACAAATATTAACAAACAATTACACTTCTACAGGTCATCCTATTAAAGGTATTCACTGATTGGTTTAAAGCATACTACCTTGTAGTATGTCTTAGTATATTGCCATGGAAATTTAGTACAAAAAATATTGTTGTAGAAAAAAAAACTTTTTACCTACCTATCTACCCATATGTGAAATTTAGGGTCGGGAGAGGGGAAACAAACATATTTTTAAATGTGGCCTGAGTGAAAAATGCTCAAGAGGGATGTTAAACAATATAGAATCATCAATCTGTTCGATATCAGGTAAACGGCAGAGCACATTTGTAAATAGAGCTCTCTGATTGGCTAATGCTCTTTTCAATGAAAATTCAGTGATCCACAGATTCGTAGGTAATTGATTAATTTAGCATTGACCCAGTATCACCTTGGATTAAAGTGGGTTACATTGTTGAATGTTGAAAGTTGCAGGATACTATAAAGTATTATATTTAGCCTGTGTCATACTGCTGACTCCAATCCAACTGAATCATGTCATATTACACCAACTTTCAGAATACTCTCCAAAACTTGTATGCATCTATGTACTCTGTTGCAGAAACCCCATCAATTCACTGAAAGAGACGTATCAGCTTCATATTTAGTTGTCAATACCACTGACATGCTCACTAACAACAACACAGGATTCACTTTGAATGGAAAGAAACATCCCAATGGAAATGACCTTCCTCAGTTCTCAGTCATTTCATCTACCCAACCAGTGGACAAAGATCTCGTCACTCAGGGGAGTGCATTGCTTCTACAAGACGTAAAACCCCGAACTTTAGGTTCGGACATGTCTTCTACTGATTTAAGAACTAATGCAAATGGAAAAGATTATGGTTGTTATGAATCTGTAGAGAACTTTATAATGACTCATTTAACTAGTCAACCTATTGATCAGAAAAACGATTTTCAGAAAAATATGAACACAAATGCTGGTGATGCTAGTAGGATGACATTGAATTGGAAAGGGGGATTAAAGAAACACATGAAGATGGGCTCTAGTGATAAACCTTATGAATATGATGTGTGTGGGAAGATGTATAATCAGAATGAGAACTTTCAGGCACACGGGAGGACACATACTGGTGATAAACCTTACAAATGTGATGTCTGTGGGAAGGCATTCAGTACAACAGGATACTTTCAGAAACACATGAAGACACATACCGGTGAAAAACCTTATAAATGTGATGTCTGTGAGAAGGCATTCAGTACAACAGGATACTTACAGAAACACATGAGGACACATACCGGTGATAAACCTTATAAATGTGATGTCTGTGGGAAGGCATTCAGGCAGACAGGAGGATTACGTTTACACATGATAGTACACACTTGTGACAAAGCTTATCAATGTGATGTCTGCGGGAAGACATTCAATCGGAGGTGGACATTGCGAAGCCATATGATGATACATACTGGTGATAAACCTCATAAATGTGATGTTTGTGGGATGACATTTCATGGGAATGGTTATATAAGTAAACACATGAAAATACATACCGGTGAAAAACCCTATGAATGTGATATCTGTGGGAAGGCATTCAATCAGACAGGAAACTTACGGAGACATAGGATGATACATAGTGGTGATAAATCTTATAAATGTGATGTCTGTGGGAAGGCATTCTATCATACAGGATACTTACAGAGACACATGAGAACACATACTGGTGATAAACCTTATAAATGTGATGTCTGTGGGAAAGCATTCAGGGAGAAAGGGCACCTGCGCATACACATGAGAGTGCACACCGGGGATCACCCGTACCAATGTGGAATTTGTGGAAAGGCTTTCAAACAGATTGGACATCTGCAGACACACCAGAAGAGACATACTGGCGATTAACCTTATGAGATTTATGTGATATCTGTGGGAAGATGTTAAATCAAAGGGGAAATTTAATGATTCAAGGATACTTACAGAATACAGACACACGAGGACACACAACAGTGATAAACCTTATAAATATGATGTCTGTTGAAAGGCATTTAATCAGTATGGGGAATTAAAGACATGAGCAAGACATACCAGTGACAAACCTCATCATATGTTCATTCAGGCAGGAGAATTGCAAAACCACATGAGGACACACACCGGCGATACACTTCATGGCCCATGCAGTATCTCGGGAATCAAACAAAAGGATTACATGATACTTGCATACACACCTGACAATTAACTTCATCATGCCAAGTTTGTGGGAAGATGTTTAGTAGGAAAGGACATTTGCACGCACCACAGATGCATGAGGACACATACCTGATGAATGCAATGTCTAAGGAAAAGCATTCAGTGAAATAAGATGCATGTGAGGGTATATATATCCTAATGATAAACCCTTTCAATCTGTACATCCTAGATCTGCACTGGTGATCCTGTGGGGAGGGTATTCAAACAGATTGGAACATCCTGAAGGAAAGGTTACAGGCAAATTTAAGGTTTAAATTTTTCTTTGCTATTTTGATAACAAAGATGATATCTGTGGGAAGGCTATTAAATGGATGGAGCATTACAGAGACACCTGAGGATGCATACTGGTGATGTGGGAATGGAACAGACACATGTAATAGGACATTTACATACAATATAATAATTTTTGCATAAATTTCTCTGTAAAATCCGTTTTTATCAGATTCCGTTTTTGGCCGATTATTTTGAACTTAATCTTTAAGCTTTTGTTGGAAAACAAATGATGGAAAAGTTTTCTTGAAATATTTTGTTTTCCATTGAAGCCTTTTAAAGTTTAAAACTTTTGTATCACTGCTGTTGAAGGCTTGTAGAGTTTTGTATCACTGCTGGTTTTGTATCATTACTGATGCTTAAGCGTGTGATGTATTTCGGAATCAGAAACAAAAATAGTCTACATGAACTAGTACTTGATGCCTTGGAATCACTACCTCAATCATAGATAAAAATTTCATTAAGCCGTAGAAGTAAACGTCACAAGTTTTTAGTTCACCTGAGCTTTTCTGATCAGTCCAAACAAAATATTTGGTTTCAGGTCACTTAAGATTTTAATAAAAGATTGGTAGGTAGATAGGATTTCTTTTTTGAAATACCAATTATCAATGGTCTATTTTCAAGGTATTAAAAATGATGTGTTTATTTGTGTGTTAAAACATCTTTGTGTGTGTGTGTGTGTGTGTGTGTGTGTGTGTGTGTTTTCATGTTCGTATAAATGGATTACAGAAATATTGATTGAATATTGTTTTACCTCCCTCTTGAGAATATTTCACTCATATGGAGACGTCAGCACTACCGGTGAAGGGCTGCAAAGCTTAGGCTTATACTCGGTGCTTATGGCCATTGAGCAGGGAGGGATCTTGATTATGCCACACCTGCTGTGACACGTGACCTTGGTTTTTGTGGTCTCATCCAAAGGACCACCCCATTTAGTCGCCTCTTACAGTAGGCAAAGGGGTACTGAGGGCCTATAAGTATACATGTATGCTTAAGGACTGAAGAATTTTTATCCATATGACCCCAGGGGTCCGTGTTTGCCCAAATCTTATGAGATTGAATACTATTCATCTTTTCATCATACCATGATTTTTGTCTGATACAGGTGTTGAGGCATCTGCAGTATGAGAAGGTGAAAATAACAGTGATCAATCTCATAACTCCTATAAGCAATACAAAATAGATAGTTGGGCAAACATGGACCCCTAGACACACCAGAGGTGGGATCAGGTGCCTAGGAGGAGTCACCATACCCTGTCGACTGGTCACACCCGCCATGAATTCATTTGCAATTATTCTGTGATCCTTTGGGCTATCGATGGGTTAGGACAACGATATACAATGTTTGAAATAGGTTTAAAACTTGGTGTCTATGCCAAAACAAGATGACATAGGCCTAAACAAATTTCCATAGACCACAACATGAAAACCAAAAAATAACACAAATTTAAACCATTTTCATTTTACTTCTAATATACTTAGAAAGCATGTTTTCTTTTCATTTCCATTACAATATTCTCCTTTCCTCACAACGTTTATCAAATGTCAACTAACCATGTAGAGTCCTTTGGGATAACTTTATTGCATAGAAAATTTGGTCTATCTAAATTACATTTGGCATAGATCAGTGTCATTTGACTAGAGTTGGTCTATGGTTAATTTCGAACACTGCGATATAAGATGAAAATTTTTCATGGGAATGAAGATTGATCAAAAAAAATCTTTTAAAAATCGCAACAATTCAACAATGGCAATGATGAAGGTGACTCAGGTGTACGATGTGGCTCATGGGCCTCTTGTATTTCTATTTATTGCTTGTCAGTTTATATATGTGCTGTTATATTGTAGAAACCCCATCAGCCTGCTGAAAAAGAGAGATCAGCCTCATATTTAGTGATCAATCCCAGAGACACACTAACAACACTGAAGCAAATCTGACTCGGGATTCACTTTGAATAGAACAAAACATCCCAATGAAAATTAATGATTCATGGTCTTTTCAAAATTAATGATTCATGGTCTTTTCATCCTTCAAACCAGTGGACAAAGTTCTCCTAACTCAGAGGAGTGCATTGATTACATCAGAAGTAAAAGACCAGGCTGAAAATGACCATCAATGCATGACTCTCCAACCAGAGGACAAAGCTCTCTTTAGGTGAAATGTCTCTTCTTAAAAAATAAGTGCAAATATTACAGATGTAATGAGTCTGCTGGAACTTTTTATCAAACAGAGAATCGACAGAAGTGTATAATGTTGCACACAATTAGTAAACCTAACGATCAGGAAGATAATGTACTGAAAAATATGAACATAAATACAGATGAACAAATCTATAAATGTGATATCTGTGAGAAGATGTTTAATGAAAAGGGAAATTTGCAGACACACATGAGGACACACACTGGAGATGAATCTGATAAAATTGATATCCATTGGAAGGTGTTCCATCATACAGGAACGGTACAGAGACACATGAAGGTACAAACTGGTGATAAACCTTACCAATGTGATATTTGTTCGAATGCATACGTTCAGGTAGAAGACTTGCTGAAGCACATGAGGACACACACTGGTGATAAACCTTATGAATGTGGTGTCTGTAGGAAGGCATTCATTCAGACAGGAACATTACGGAAACACATGAGAACACATACTGGTAGTGAACCATATCAATGTGGTGTCTGTGGGAAAGCATTCAAGCGGAGAGGACGATTGCATATACACATGAGGAAACATACTAGTGATAAAACATATGAATGTGGTGTCTGTGGGAAGGTGTTGCATGAGGATGGAAACTTACAGATGCATATGAAGACACACAATGGTGAAAAACCTCATAAATGTGATATTTGTGGAAAGGCATTTTGTGAGAAGGAATCATTGCAGGTGCATATGAGAATACACACTGGTCATAAACCTTATCAATGTGATGTCTGTGGGAAGGCATTCTATCATAATGGAGCGTTACAGAGACACGCAAGGACACACACTGGTGAAAAACCTTATAAGTGTAATGTCTGTGGGAAGGCATTCAGTCAGAAAATGCACTTACAGACACACATGAAGATACATACTGGGGATAAACCTTACAAATGTGAAGTCTGTGGGAAGGCCTTCAGTCGGACAGGACACTTACGTATACACATGAGAACACATACTGGTGATAAACCTTATAAATGTGATGTCTGTGGGAAGGCTTTCAGGCAGACAGAACACTTACAAACACACATGAGAATTCATACTGGTGATAAACCTTATAAATGTGATGTTTGTGGGAAGACGTTTAACCAATCCGGAACATTAAAGTCACACTTGAGGAAACAGCATGCACATATTGGAGATAAACTTTATAAATGTGGTGTCTGTAAGAAGGCATTCAGTCAGAGAGATGGCTTACAGACACACATGACAACACATTCTGGTGATCAATCTCGTTGAAGTAATGTCTTTGTCTACATGACATATGTGAGGATACAAGCACTGTACTTGTGAGAAACCTTATAAATGTGTGAGGGAAGTTTTGTTTGTGTGTTCATTTCTTTGTTTTGCGTCTCTTCAATTTATATTGAGACGTTACAAGCTGTAAGTGAAGTACCACACATTTAGATGTCTTAGCAATCAGGAGCGTATCAGAAAGGTTCTTTAACATGTCAATGTCTGTCACAACACATCACTCACAAATCATATCTGAAAGACCTATGAGTGCTCATGGTTTTTGCAAAGGAGTAATCATTACTTATTGTTTACATCATAGGTTTGGCACAAATGAAGCTTGAACTTGCAATATCCCAGTCACATTTGTGAAAGTTTTACCACTGAGCTACTGACACCGGTAATGTTTAACAACATTTACAGGCGACATGGGAACATACACTGATAGTAAACCCAATATGATAACGAATTACGGTTTTTGTCCTAAATTACCCCTGTAACCATAGAGGGAATGACTTATAAAGGTGAGTGTTGTGGATCTTTCATATATGACCTTTTAAATGGAGATGTCAATATGATAAAGAAACCTCACCAATACATCCCTGATAACCATGAAAGTCTGAAATTTATGGTACTTCGTTTGAGCAGTCCCGCGGGGATCTGGGTTACTATAGGTTCTTGGTGTCCCTTGCTTGCTTGCCGTAAGAGGCGACTAAATGGGGCGGTCCTTTGAATGAGACCGCAAAAAATGAGTCCTGTGTCACAGCAGGTGTGGCATGATAAAAGATCCCTCCCTGCTCAATGGCCATTAGCACTGAGCATAACCTAAATTTTGCAGCCCTTCACCGGCATTGGTGACGTCTCCATATGAGTGAAATATTCTCGAGAGGGATGTTAAACAATATTTAATCATTTGAACAGCATATGTTTTTTTTTTATTCCAATTGAGAGGTTAAGAATGTCCAAAATGAACTTTTCTTCAGTGATGAATTAGTCAACATGAGAAACAGTGATCAAACTAATAATCCTGTAAAGAATACAGAATTGGGGATAGGTCAAACTGGAACCTCTCGACACAACAGTGGTTGGATGAGGTATCTAGGAACCTCTGGACATACCAGGGTAGGATGAGGTGTCTAGGTACCTCTGGACCGGGGTTGGATGAACATAATCATGTTTTGAATGAAGTGCCTAGGCACATCTTGGTTACTAGCGGTTGGATGAGGTGTCTAGGAACCTCTGGGTGTACAGGGCTTGATTGAGGTGCCTGGTACACAGGGGTTGGATGAGGTGCCTCTGAACATGTCAGTGGTTTGATGGGATATCTAGGAATCTCTAAACATACTAGTCGTTGGAGGAGGTGTCTAGGAACTGATGGACATATCAGGGGTTTTGTGATATGCCAAAGAACCTATGAACATGCTAGGGGCTGGATAAAGTGCACAGGAATCTCTGGACATACCAGGGATTGTATGAGGTGTCTAGTAATCTCTGAACTTATCCGTTGGATGCTATACCAGGGGTTGGATGAGGTATCTTGGAATATCTGGACATATCAGTGGTAGGATGAGGTGTTTAGGAACCCCATATATATATACCAGGATTGGATGAGGTGACTAAGAATCTCTGGAAATACCAAGGGTAGGATGGGATGCTTAAGAACCTCTGGACATACCAGAGATTGGATTAGGTACCGAAGAGGGATAATCATCTATTTTTTTTTTTATTTCACGCAATCGACATACATTTGCACATAAGTAGATACAGAAGAATATGAATATATTTAAGCGTACATATATATAGATATATTATAATGTTCATTTAATGTTAACTGCTGTTGTCATGCATTACACAATCTTAACAGTTAAAGAAATATGAAGGATAGACTTTTGTACCCCTTGCATATATGCCCGATGAATGAATTTGTACTGTGATATTATGATGGCGAGGGGTAGAGTTGGGCCACAAAAGGGGAATAGTTTTTTTATGGGGATGTATCTAGGGGAAAAAATGATTTCTTTTTTATGAGCAAAAGGACCTTCATTAGTCTTTAGCTCAACTGCACCTTTGCAGATCACCTATTTTCCTTGAGTAGTGCAGATTCAAGGTGGTTCTAGTCATGGCCAGGCTGTAGTATATGGCCTCAGTAGGGGATGAAAGTTTTATACATGAAGATGTAGGGTGGATTGATGTGAAATCTTCTCAAGAAGAATGTAGACATGATTACATGTAATATACAATCATCCTGTGTTACTGGGGATTCAAGTGTTTGAATCAATCACGTGGTTTTAGGAAGTGGGGTTGTGCAGCAACATTCTCAAGAATCACTGGCCATGCCTTTTCATATAATTATGTAAGCATTTCAAGGTAGTGCAGATCACAATTTTATAAGATCATGGGTTAAGATATAGATTTAGAGTATGTGTGGTATAAAGTTCTTTTCAAAATTAGCAGGGCTACATTAAATCGTATTGATATATGATTTTTTTTTATGTTTTGACTAAACTAAAATCACAAATGAGCTTTTCTGACAACGTTTTGTCTGTCGTCCTCTGCGTGTTTGTAAACTTTTCACATTTCGGTCTTCACAACCACCGGATCAATTTCAATGAAACTTGGCACAAATCATCATTGGTTAAAGCTGATTCAAGTTTATCAAATAAAGGGCCAAGCCAAATTCATAGGGCTATAATCAAGAAAGCGCAAAAATAGGATATGGTCATTTAAACATTTTCAGAACATCTGGACCAGAAAAATGAATATTTACTTGAAACCTTCCTGATTCAAATTATTGCGGGGGGAGGGGGGGGGGAACCACACAAGGGGACACAAGTTTTACATGCGAATATACATGAATAGGGAAAATCTTCAGATAATATTCTCAAGAACCACATGGACAGAAAAGTTGTACACGAAAGCTTTTTAAAATAGAATAGCTTCAAATTTGTTGAAATCGTGATTCGATCCCGTGAGGGGTAGGGGATAGGGATCAAAATTTTATGTGCTGGTATACAGGACAAATGTTTTTCTTCACAATCACTTGGCCAGAAATTTACATGAATGCTTCGTGACATATAGGAGATTCATGTTTGTTCAAATCATATGATCCTGTCCGGAGGGTGGGGCTGCAATAGGGGATCAAAGTTTTACATGCCGATGTATAGTAACACTCTCTAAAAATCTTCTCAAGAATCTCTAGACCAGAAAAGTTCAAATATACATGAAAGCCTCCCGACATAGTGCAGATTTCATGTTTCTAAGCTTTCCTACACTGCTTCTTCCCTGAAAAATCAACTGATGTATATTCTGGCTGACTGATTTCGTATTTGAAAAATATCTTGGTAGGGTCTTCCTTTCGATACTGAAATGAATGGATATTGTTCCATTTTATTCTTGCTCCATCTTCTGCAAAAACCCTGTTGCCTATACAGTCATCTGTAAGACTTTTGAAGTCTAATTCATCTGTGTGTTCCAACTCCTTCACTACATACTTTGGTGGGTTTACTTTAGCATTGCGGACACCAAGCATCCAATCATTGGGAGAATACATATCTGCATGTTTTGTGGATCGTTCAATAGTAGCGTGAACAGAATCTCCCTCCATTTGTGAGTGCCCACTTTCAAAAATATCTGCGTGTTATCTTTTGAATTGGAAGATTAACAACCGAGTAGAGACATGCCACTAAATGGTAAATTTCTGTTGTTCGGTGCAACTGTAAGGTGAAGATAACGAACAGTGATCAATCTCATAACTCCTATAAGCAATACAAAATAGATAGTTGAGCAAACACGGACCCCTGGACACACCAGAGGTGGGATCAGGTGCCTAGGAGGAGTAAGCATCCCCTGTTGACCGGTCACACCCGCCGTGAGCCCCATATCCTGATCAGGTAAACGGAGTTATCCGCAGTCAAAATCAGTATGCCAAGAATGGCTTAACAATCGGTATGAAACACATCAGACAGCATTTGACCCAATGTGAGGTTGTATTGACGAACTAGATCGTTATAACGACCATAGAATTTGCGAAATGCTGACTTCAATCGAGACTGTTGAAATCCCTGTACCATCAACTTGTTTGTCAGTAGCTTACCTCGATTTAAAAACTGACTATACCCAGAACAAGCTCTTGCATATCGAATCAGTTGAGATATATAAACACCATTATGCAGGTGATAGTGGAATATTGCTACACAAATATTGGAAGTTGACGATGGAGAAGCTGAAATCATCCCGTTTGTCATACAGTTGAGTTGTCAGTTTGCCTGTAATGTCTACTTTCAATAAAATATCTAAGTATGAAGCAGAAGTGGACGACTCTGTGGTGTCCTTTATTTCGAGCTCACAGGGATATATCAAATCGACATATGAATGAAAGCTATCATTTTTAATAGACAAAACGTCATCGATATATCTAAAAGTCGAATTGAAGGTAGCAGCGAGAGATATTTTTCTTCTCACGTAGAAGTTTTTGAATAAATTCTGTTTCATATGAATATAAAAACAGGTCAGCTAACAAAGGAGCACAATTCGTGTCTGAATAGTACACCACTTCATCGACTGACCCCATACTTTTATTGTAGTTTAGAAGACATGAAACGCCACAGTTTTCTCGCTTTGCTGTGGTTTCTACCAGATGTTGCAAACAGTTTCTTTAGTAACTACATCAAATATAGTGAAGTTGTAAGTAGCAAGTTTTCTACTGTAGTAGAAGTCATTTACTGGAGCGTTAGGAGTGACAAGTACCTTTTGCAAATCAAAGTTGATAGTTTTGATCATCACATTTTCAGTTGATCTCTGTTCATCTTCTTGCTTTTCCATCCTTGCTTCCTGCTTTAATTTTTCCAAATGCATCAGAAAATGCGCATATATCATTCTTTGGCCCATACAGCCAATATTTATGTGCCTCATTGCAGTCCTTTTTACACTACTCTGTGTACAAATTGTACATTTTTCGTATGTATAGAGAACTGTCCAAATATTCTCTCTCAGTTGATTTTCTACAGTAATGAGATTCTGTTTTTGGGAATGAACGGATGTGGTCTCTGATACAATTTTTGTCATCCTCTGAAATTGTGTTCTTTGGAATATGTTTTCCTCTATTGTCTGTTGAAGAGAAAGGGTTCTTTTTCTTCTTTAATGCGTACGTAACTGTTTTCTTACCAATATCCAATGTTCCTAAAAGTGTCTTCCTGCATACCTCTACCTTGCTCTCATCTATAGGCAAATAATAATGAATAGTGTGTTTCCTTCTTGATTCCTCTTCTGGATGTTTGGTTTTTCCACGCTTTTCTGTCATTATTGCATGACACCTTATGAAATCTCTTTGGCGATCGTATGATAGATTCCAGTAACTTTAAAATATATCCGACCTCTGGATGTTACTGATTTTGTCTTGACATTTGTTTGCAGTTGCAAGTTGTTTCTTTTTATGTTCTCACAGAGATTTTACTACCCTTGCAGTTTGTGTATGCCTTTCCTTTATTGCAAAGCTGCTTGGCTTTATTTCTTTTCCATTCTGTTGTGTTTCTTGCTTTCGTCTACATCTCAATGTACTAGTCCTACAAGTAGATGGTTCATTAAGATTGTTGTTGCAACTGTCTTCACATTCATTTTCATTAGTACATACATTTTTTTGTCTTTCTAAATGTACGTTTAATTTTTTTCTTCCCCAGAGAACTTGAACTATTAAGCCATTTTCCCTTACCTCCACTTGGAAGTAGATATTCATCTGAAGAATCTTCAATTAGATCGACACTGCTTTCATATGTTGTACTTTTTGCATCTTGTGAATTGTTACCTAACGTATGATTAGATTATGTCAATCTTGATATGATGTTTCCTTCATCTGTAGTGGTAAGCTCAACTATCACTTCATCGCAAGGGATGTCACCAATAGCATTAAGTATTTCATCTAATTGCTCCACTGTGAGAAAGGCATTCATGCTGTCTTTGGGAACATGTACCTCACAATCTCGTGTAACCTCTGTTAGAACATTAGAATCTATGTTATGCTCTGTTTCAACTGCTGATTCTGTGTTGTGCATGATGTCTTTCGCTGATTCTATGTTGCCTATGGTGTCTTTCGCTGATTCTATGTTGCCTATGATGCAAGGTGAAGATAACTATTCATGAAGGAACATAAATCGAGCGACAAGTATTCGCTGATTCTGTGCTGCATATAGTGTCTTTTGTTGATTCTGGGTTGTCTATGGTGTCTTGCACTGATTCTGGGTTGCCCAAGGTGTCTTGTGCTGATTCTGGATTACCCCGGGTGTCTTTCGCTGATTCTGGGTTGCCTGTGATTTATTTCGCTGATTCTGGGTTGTCTATGGTGTCTTGTGCTGATTCTGGGTCGCCAATGGTGTCTTTAGCTGCTTCTGGGTTGTCTATGATTTCTTTCGTTGATTCTGGGTTGCCTACGGTGTTTTTCGCTGATTCTATGTTGCCTATGGTGTTTTTCGTTGATTCTTTGTTGTCTATAGTGTCTTTTGTTGATTCTGGGTTGTGCATCATGTCTTTCGCTGATTCTGTGTTCTCCATTGTGCCTTTCGGTAATTCTGTTTTGTCAAGAACAGTTGTATGTAAAGCAATGATTACATGTAGTAATTATGCGCGAGTTTTATAATTAAGAGCATTGTTGTCTGTGACACTTTTTTTTTAATTTACAAAGTAGACCCCAACCCCCGAACCTTTGTAAATGTTTCCACGTTGTATAGATTCAAGTTTTTTGTATCCCCGAGACTATATAATAGGGGTATATATATTGTTTTCCTGTCGCTCTGTCAGAAATTTTAATATGCCTCATAACGTATGAATGGTGAGTGATAGGGGTCTCATATCTCATATGAAATTTCTTATTCTCGTACCAAGTTTTTTTTTAACCAAGTGAGCTTGGTATTTAACCCACGAGTATATTTAAGAAAACCTATTTAAAACATCCTGGACTATTTCAAGTAATGTTTTCATAATTGCATATACACGTACATGTATCGATATATTCCTTGTGGTAAGCCCTTAGCATGCAAGGTGAAGATAACGAACAGTGATCAATCTCATAACTCCTATAAGCAATACAAAATATATAGTTGGGTGCATTTCATGCATGTAAAACATATACGGTACCAATTTTGATGCACCAGATGAGCATTTCGACAAATAATGTCTCTTCAGTGATGCTCAACCGAAATGTTTTAAATCCGAAATAACAATGAAGTTTTAGAGCTATTGTAAGGAAACAGTGTGCCAAAAAAACTGGAGTCAAATTTGTCTAAGGTTTACAAGGTCATATATCATGTATGAAATGTTAAGGGCTTACCACAGGAGAAGATGAAGGTAGAAATGGCATAGATCATGGTATTGCATGAAAGTTATTGCCATAAGGAATTTATATACAAAGTATGGAAGCTCTACCTTAAATAGTTAATAAGATATTTAATCGTTTAGGCTTTCTTAGAAGTAGAAGGAACTTGAAGGGTAACCTTCACCTTCTCCAGAAAAAACAAGGTTATCTTAGCCATAATGGTGTTCAGGCATGTTCTGAGAATTCAAGTGCGGTTGTGTGAGCAAAATTAAAATTACATCAGGTGAAAATTAACAGAGCCAAGGTGACTCAGATGAGCGATGTGACCCATGGACCTATTGTTTTATAGTAGTAGTGAATGGTAGGAATGGTAGGAATGTGAGCTTGAACTAAAGAACTGAACGCATGCTATGGAGGACGAACCACAAACCAATCCTAATCAATGATATAGAAGTTTGGGCAAAACAGAAATGTTTAGATAGTATTATGTTACATCTGACGAGAATTTTTATACAATTTTGAAGACAACTTCTGCAGCTGCCACCCCCCCCCCCCCCCAACGGGTGGTACCACTACAGCCCCAAACTGAAAGTGGTAAATGATAGTCCTAGGGGTCCTCTACTTTGCCTTGATGTTCCTTCCGCCTTGTCTTCAAAGATTAATGCACTGAAAGCAGTCATTAAACCTCTCTTTCATTACGAGAAACGAAAAATGTCAATGTTCAGGTGAGCTAAACAATAATTCAGGGTATTCCAGAGCTCTTCTTTACATGGCATCGAGTACCCCTTGGTACTCTCTACCTCAATCAATGGATACCTCGTCCTTGTCACCCCTCCTAGAGTAGAAGTGGGGACTCGAAATCTGACCCGACCCCAAGAAGCGACCTGGTGGTACCTCTGCAGCGCCAAACTGAAAGCGGAAAATGATAGTCCTAGGGGTCCTCTACTTTGTCTTGATGTTCCTTCTGCCTTGTCTTCAAAGATTAATGCTGGAAATGCAGTCATTACGAGAAACGAAAAATGTCAAATTTCAGGTGAGCTAAACAATACTTCTGGGTATCCCAGAGCTCTTCTTTACATTGTATCGAGTACCCCTTAGTACTCTCTATCTCAATCAATGGATACATTGTCCTTGTCCTCTGTCCCGACCCCCGGGAGCCACCAGATGGTACAACTACAACCCCAAACCGAAAGTGGTAAATGATAGTCCTAGGGGTCCTCTACTTTGCCTTGATGTTCCTTCCGCCTTGTCTTCAAAGATTAATGCACTGAAAGCAGTCATTAAACCCCTCTTTCATTACGAGAAACGAAAAATGTCAATGCTCAGGTGAGCTAAACAATACTTCCGGGTATCCCAGAGCTCTTCTTTACATTGCATCGAGCACCCCTTAGTACTCTTTACCTCAATCAATGGATACATTGTCCTTGTCGCCCCTCCTAGAGTAGAAATGGGGACTCAAAATATATCCCGACCCCCAGTAGCCACCTGGTGGTACCACCACAGCCCCAAACTGAAAGTGGTGAATTATAGTTCTAGGGGTCCTTTACCTTGCCTTGTCTTCAAAGATCAATGCTGGAAGAGCAGTTATAAAATCCCCTCTTCCATTACGATAAACAAAAAATGTCAAAGTTCAGGTGACCTTAACAATACTTCCGGGTATTCTAGAGCTGTTCTTTACATGACATCGAGTACTCCTTAGTAATATCTACCTTAATCAATGGATACATTGTCCCTGTCACCCCTGATAAAATAGAAATAGGGGCTCCAAATCTGTCCCGACCCTCGGGAACCACCGGGTTATACCACTACAGCCCCAAACTGAAAGTAGTGAATTATAGTTGTAGGGGTCCTTTACCTTGCCTTATTGTTTTTGCTGCCTTTTCTTCACAGATTACAGCTCTAAAGGCAGTCATAAAACTCGTGTTATACTTTTTTAGTAGGTTATGCGCAATGTCAAAATCAGGTGAGCTGATGCACAATTTTTGATAACAGTCAAAGGATGGAGGTATTATTCACCATATATTACAGAGAAAGTGTTTGATTCATTATTAACCCTGCTCCCTTACACCATTTGCTCAAAAGGTTTCCTTTGTTGATTTCTTTTGTTACAAAGTAATGGTTATCACTCTTCAGGTTAGCTAATTTACAGAAAGGTTTTTGAATGCAATATGATTTCAAATGGATTGCCACCATGAAAATAGGATCAGTCTTGAGATAATAAAGCACCCCACATCATATAGTTTTCCCTATCATATCAATCTATTCATAGGTACTTAATGACTAAGATTGTAATATTCCGGTGAGCTAAATTATCAATGTGCACTTACTTTCGTGCATGTAAGCTGAGAAATTAATTGTTCAAAAAGATCAGAAAATGAAATGTATGGTCAATTTTATTTCCTTTCATCCTTTCATTACAAATTACTGATATAAATTCATTTCACCATTGATGTAAAATCTTGCATGTGAACTAAGTTACCCATGAGTGTTGCGATTGACATTTATCAATTCAAAACATTAATTAAATTAAAAATTTCCTTTAGAATAGCTTTCAAATTAATTTTTTCTATGCGTACTCTCAGTACTTTGATGATTTTCCTTAGTGGCTGCTAGCTTCTACGTGCTTATTGGCTGCTGGTGGTATAAACATTACATTTCAAATAAGACAAAGTATATTTCCAATTATTACAAGAGAACTTCTTTACTTTTGTGCGAATTCGGACGTTATTATTATCTGACTTTCATCTTCTGTGCAATTTATGTGATTACTGTCAGTTAGTATTTAAGCTATATTTCATATCTACGTGTAACGGTGTTAGGAGTGCATTGCAAATGCAAAGAATATTTCTGTATTTAGATACAGTCAACATTATTGATTATGTTATGATTTTAACAAGAGCATTCACTATCTAAGAGCATTTTACCATTACCACCCTTCTCCTCTCAATATAATGTTTATAATTATTAATTTCCGGTATATTGAATAATGGCTGCTTCGAATCCTTTTGCATGGATTTAGAATGTGGAATAATACGCTACATGTAAGAATAAAAAACAAAAGAAATACAAGAAAAGAACATGCACATTCTTTTTAGCTTAGCGGGACGACTATCCAGAGAGCTACATGTATTGTAGTGTTGGCGTCGGTGCCACTTTAAGGAAAACACTTTAACTTGGGCTATATCTTCTAAACAAAGGGGTAGGGTTTTGATATTTCACTTATTGATTCCCCATTAAGAGACCTTTGATGTGGTACCAAGACTTTCGACCTTGTGACCTTGACCTATTTTTTAAACACTTCAACCTGGGCTATGTCTTTTGAACCAATAGGGATAAGGCTTTGATATTTTACATATACATGTCTCAAGAAGAGACCTTTGTTTTGGTAGGAGACATTTGATCTAATGACCTTTGCCTTGATCTTTGACGTACTGCTCAAAAACTTTATCTCGGTTATATCTTTTGAACCAAGAGTGATAGAGCTTTGATGTTTCAAACATAGATGCCATTTCTTTTGTTACCAGAACTGCTAATGTTGACCTTGGACTTTGACCTACTTTTCAAAAACATTAACGTTGGCTATATCTTTTGAACCAAGGGTATATACATTTGATATTTCATATTTAGATCATGAGAAGACCTTTGATATGGTATCAAAACTTTTGACCTAGTAACCTTGGACTTTGACCTATTTTTCAAAAAATGTTAACCTTTTGAACAAACGCTTAGGTACTGTCATCTGACAACTCTTGTTTATATGTGCATATTAAGCATGTTATTTAATTGTTTAAGGGTTGCTCTCAATTTTTTTCTGGGTACTTCATTTGTTAAAGTTTGATAACATCAAAAAATTCCTATCCACAAAGTACTTTTTATCTAATATATTGTACCCGACAACTTCATATGACGTGTTAACTGTCCCGAGGAAAAGATAAAGATTTGGGGTATATTTATACTCTGGATATTTATTAAGTTCTGTCTTCACACAAGTTTTACACTTTAAACTTTATTTTTATTCATCAAATGCAAAAATAATTCACAGACAAAGAAAAAGCAATGGTGTTTACCTCTGATTCCATCTTCGTTTGACCTCGTTATCAGCATATCCCTTTCACTCGGGAATAATCGTTTCTTGTGCCGAGAGATAATGAAGGCAATGGCCAGTTCGAAAAAGTGCACAGCAGGAATGCAATTAACAGCTTTCTTTTGTTTATCAGGCTGCATTTTCTTATCAGAACCTTGGTATTATCTTAGATTTACAAGTAGGTAAAAGTTTATGGACAGATCAGATGCAAAATTTAACGTGTGTTATAGCTCATATGGCTTTAAAAACTTTTTCTGCATAGTGACCTTGAACTTGTAGGAATGACCTTGGGTTAAACTGAAGACATGCCCTCAGGTCATAAACAAACATTATACTAGGTATGAACTACCAATGATTCTCCATTACAAAGTTATGGCCCACAAAATGGTTTTTAAATACTTTTTTGCGTAGTGACCTTGAACTTGCAGGAATTACCTTGGTTCAAAGTCATGACACAGCCTCAGGTCATAAACAATCTATTTACTAAGTGTGAGCTTCAAATGATACAAAGTTATAGCCCAAAGAAAAATCTAGTTCTTTTTTCTGCCAATGACCTTAAAAATGCCAGTCAATGTCATGGCACACATTTGGTCATAAACTATCTTTGTACGAAGTATGAGCTTCCAATGAATCTCTAGTATAAAGTTATTGCCTGTACAAGAATTTTCTATTTTTCTATCAGTGACCTTGAACATGCTTGAATAACCTTGTTTCAAGGTCATGACACACCCTCAGGTCATAAACAATTTTTGTAATAAGTATGAGCTTCTATTGATTCTTCACTCCAAATTAATAGCCTGGAAAAGATTGCATGGACATTGTACAGACAGATAAGGTGATTCCTATGTAAACCCCCATACTTTGTTTGCAGAGGATATCATGGAGTAATGAAACATGATTTCATGAATTGTTACATTTGAGAATTTATTCTATAATCATTCATCTTTATTCATTGTAGGTTGGGAAGTTAAAAATCGGTACCATTACAGTCTTTTCTATGTACATGTACGTGCAAATTAAATCTTTCTTCACTGTTATGGTTATGAGTGTTCTTCTTGGTATAGTTTAATTTAAATGTTCCTCTTACTGAAATGAATTTGAATATAAATGCTTCATTTTCACTCAACAAGCAGTAAAAGTTAAGAATAGCAATAGATCACAATTTTATAACACTTCATCATTCTGGCATAAAGTATTGAAAAAGTGTATACCTCTTGTTCTTGAAATATAATTTTTTTTTCAATTATTATAAAAGGTTTCAAATGGTTTGAGAGATTTTTCTTGAACTTTGGACCCAATAATTTTATCAAACATATTTAAAAAGTCCACCACTATTGATCCCCACCCCTAGATATATCAACAAAAATCATCCATGCATACAACTTTTCTGTGAAGTATTTACTACTGTACTCAATGATTTCACTGGCTATTCATGCTAGTGACTACTACTCATTAGGATTTAAAAACCTAGTCATTAAACATTAGATCTCAATTGGTCCTGAGTTTCAGACTTTGAAGCAGAAATCCTTTCTACAAATAGATCTAGGTAAGTTATCTTTTTAATTTTAAATTAACTTAAGTACTTATGGTCTATATATATTAGGGATGTATATTGAAATGAGACAATTTAATTTACAAAAATTTTCAATATTTGAATTCAGTATTTATTTTTCACTTTTTAAAAAATTAAAACAAACAAATTAACAAACAGAAACTTCTACTGTCATATTTAGTTTAACTTTTTGGGAAGGGGCAGAGAGATAACATCAATAAGCAAACAAATTAAAGAAGAGAGATAATTAAATATCCTTAAAACTTGAATAACAATTCACAAATTTGGTATCAGGAACTTTTTAAAAAATATTTTTAAAAAATATTCAGGAAAATAGAGTTTTGAAAAACACCAAATTATAAAGACAAGTTTAAAAGTAAGTATACTTCGATTGCTGGTTTGATCCATACTGAAGTATTGAAAATACCGTTGCATTGGTACTTTCAATATGTATTGATCAACACTATACATATAACCCTATTATAATTTATTTACCAAAAGTATTTAAGGAAAATAACAATACTTATAAAGTACAATAAGTGTAAGCAAATCAAACTTGAAGTAGACCTGCATGCATATGATTTCGAAAATTAACATATACATGTACATCATCTCATACTGTGTAGTATGCCATAATAAAGAGCTCCATTTTACTAATTGTGCTATACTGTCTGAATAAAGAATTTATTATATATAGCATAATATAAATTGGCATGAAATTTGTTTTTAAAAACTGCATTTTAAAAGTACACATATATCAATTTTGTTAAATCACAACTATTCATACGATGCATATTATTTTTTTTTTAAAAACGTTATTTTTTCAAATTTTGCAATCTGTCACCATGGCAACCAGGGACCATAGCAACAAAAAATGATTGATACATACTTCTGGTCATCTGATGGGAAATCATAAAGTTATATAAGACTTAATAAGATAACAAGGACCATGCATGGCAAACAGGTTTAGGTGGCTACCAGAATAAAAGCTCTACAAGCAGGAAAAAATGTCCAACTTGAAGTATGAATGTATTTACTATAATTGAGAGCCCAAAGACAAATTTTTGATATATCGTAAATATACTTCTTCTCTACAAGATGAAAGTAATTTTGAATAAATCAAAGCGTTACTTTTTGACTACTTGTGGATTCAAAAGTTATCATTTTCTGCAATTTATCAAAATCTGGAATCGTGCCAAATTTGTGACCTTTGTGCACTTAAATGGAAGAATTTTTTTAGAGCCACACTAAACAATATGAATATGTATATCCTGTTGTTTTACAAACTGTGTCAATTTTTTAAAATCCATTTTCAATAACCTGTTAGAATTTTTAAGTAGAACGGGTAAAATATACATAATTTTACCCTTTTGTCAGAGCAAAAGTGTTATTTTTAGTAACATGGCTGCAAATCCCTATCCAATGACTACATCCCCGAAAAAAATATGCCACAGTATATGATATTGATGTACTTTATTACACTCAAAATACGTTGCTGATCCGACAACCTTGCTTCCATCACATTTTGCATGGTTTTCTCGTAGACAAGCTCTTAAAATATGTTGTACCGTGTGACCGTTGAGACGAGCTAAACTCGTTAACATCTTGCAACACGACTTCTAGACATTTTAACCGCCTCTTCATTCAACGCAGGAAATATAACGCGTAAACAGTTACATTATGACGTCATATTAGCTGCAATGTTTTTTCTTCTCTCAAACCAAGCCAAAAAAAAATTTTTTTACATTTTCGACTTCAATTTCAACCAAACTTGGCCAAAAGCATCCTTGGGTGAAGGGCTTTAAAGTTCATTCAAATGAAGGGCCATGTCCCTTTCAAAGGGGAGATAATCACAAAAAATGCAAAAATAGGGTGAGGTCATTTAAAAATCTTCTTCTCAAGAACCATTGAGCCAGAAAAGCTGAAATTTACATGAAAGCTTCCTGACATAGTGAAGATTCTTCAAGTGTGTTACAATCATCACCCCTCGGGGGGGGGTAGGATGGGGCCACAAGGGGGATCAAAGTTTTACATACAAATATATAGGGAAAATAAAAATCTTCTTTTCAAGGACCACTGAGCCAGAAAAGCTTATATTAAATTTTACATTAAAGCGTTCTAACATAGTGCAGACTTAGGTTTGTTCAAATCATGCCCCACCTCTGGGGGAGGGGGGAATAGGATGGGGCCACAAGGGGGAACAAAGTTTTACATACAAATATATAGCGAAAATCTTTTAAAATCTTCTTCTCAAGAACCACTGAGCTAGAAAAGCTGATATTTACATGACAGCTTTCTGACATAGTACAGATTCAAGTTTGTTCAAATCATGCCCCCGGAGTAGGATGGGGCCACAAGGGGGGATCAAAGATTTACATAAAAATATAGGGAAAATCTTTAAAAATTGTCTTCTCAAGAACCATTCGGTCAAAGAAATTCACATTGACATGAAAGCTTTCTGACATAGCGTAGATTCAAGTTTGCAAAAATCATGGCCTCCAGAGGTAGGTTGGGGCCATATTAGGGACTAAGGTTTTACATGCAAATATATATGGAAAGTCTTCAGATATGGGCCAAGGTGACTCAGGTGACCGATGTGGCCCATAGACCCCTTGTTCAATAAGATATTTCGTATAACAATTTATGTACAGGTGTTTCCTTGGGAATAGGTTAGAATATTTTAAATTGACGCGTCGGTGCCTCTTTATATCTAAATCAATTCGTGTCTTTTTTTAAAGCACTTAGCGTAGCTGCGCTTTATTGTCGGCCGTTGGATTTTGCTTTCGTCATCACGTTTCCGGTTTATCGCCACCTATAGGCAAATTTATGCATCGCTGTAGTAAACAAGTCGTGTTTAAAGTAGTCGTATTTTTGCAACCGATCTAGTACGGGGATAACATTCATATCCAATGGGGCATTTTTTCCGGAAATACAGTTCGTTGAACAGTGGATAAAATATGTATAAAAAGGTGACATTGTTGTCCTCATTCTGGGGGAAAGTGAGACACAGATGCAGGTCATTCTACAGTTAAAATTCCCGTTTGAATCTGCGTCTGTAATAATCAAAATGATTATTAAGTAATTCAAAACCTAAAAATGAATACGAATCTGTACATGAAACCGTTTTGGCTATTACGGTGCCTTTGCATTGTTACCATCGCATAGCGCTTAGAGGTCAAGAAAATCAATACTTTTGCATGGTGCAGTCTATAATTACAATCCACGTCATTAAGCTATATACGAGTCATGAGGGTTTTCCATTTGTGTTTTAACTGCTGTTCCGACACAGTAAAAAGTTTGTCCGATACAGTAAAAATGTGTGCAACACAGTAAAAAAAATAAAAACTGATCCACGGCGATCGTGAATGAAAAAGAACTTATGCACGATTATGTTTTGACAGCGAAGGACAGAGATCGGTGTCGCAGAGGGACGATATTGCGTAACTACTTACACCTCCCCAGACCATATATGTAAGTAGGTCATGCAGGAATATAGAGGATGCAACGGTGTGACTTAGGCTTACCTTACTCTTTCTAAATGACCAAGATATTCTTCAGAATCATCGTCAACACAATCAAATTTGAATTCGATATTTAGTTTCGAAAATGAGACTGGGAATAATAATCTGGAGGGAGGGAAAAATAAATGGTACAAAATTATAAGTCTGCGTTTACGGAAGACATTATCCCCGGTTTCAAGTCTTCAAAACACTGCCTGGAATTTTACGAGGGCTGCTTACTGAAATATATATGTTTAGAACAAGTGTTAGATAAACATTGCCATTGTGTCAAGCATGAATGTAAAATGGTTTGCGGTCAACAGCACGCTACACACAATGAAAAGTAATCGTGTTTTCAATTTGTTTGTACTTCAAACAAACAATTGACAATGACAGGTATATGCTTCATGTATTTCCAAACGTAAAAAGGGCGAAGGAGGGAAAGGGAGGATGGATTTACTGTCGTTGTTCCCTGTCCCCACATTTTGTTTTCGCTGAACGATCTTTTCATATAAAAACGCATTTAGTTTTTCGGCGAGATGCCTCTTCATTATTTCTACAGCGGTTTGAACATTATCGTTTGAAAATTACTTTTGTAACTTTTAAGTGCCTAGCTTAGGATTCTCATTGAGCTTATACATTTATGTTGTAAATATTCTATATTTATTGCGAGTCATTTCTCTTACGTTTTTTTTTCATATTAGAACTCCTACACAAGCAGCGAATCTTATGCTTTTTGCTACGGTTATTTGCATTTTCAACTGTTTTATAAAATTAATAAAATAATAACAATGTGTATTATGTCTCATTCAGACAAATGGGTGAGTTTCCTTTGCAATATGAATATGAGCTTTTACACAAAGAATGTAATACATACATGTTAACGTTGATGAGTACAGTGTTTAATATACCTGTGTGTACAAACTCTTGGAGTTTTTTTTTAGATTTACGTATAACTAACAATCACTACAATGCCTAAATGTAAATCCATGTATATATGTTAGTCTAATTTATCATATTCGATTTAGTATATTCTCTTGCACTAACTTTCATGTTAAAAATGAGTTCTTTCCACTCTTGTTGATAACGCAGCATTCAGTTTCAAAGTTATTAATATTGCACATGTATGATGAACATCTTTTTAAAATATTCTTCTCTACAACATTACATCTGTAAGGAAAGAAATGCATATTCATGTAGAGCATTTCATGATCCAGGGTTGGGGCCGGAACGGAGCGGATCAGAAACAATTGACTTGGGAAGATGGGTAGGGGGAGGCAAACTGAACATAAAGTGTTTACATGTATGTGTAAAATATTTGAATAACATAGCCTTTAATGCTATTGATTGATTGTATATTGTTTAACATTCCTCTCGATAATTTTTAATTCATATGGAGACGCCACCAAGGCTACGACTTACCAGTCAAATTCAATCAACAATACCATCAAACTGTACAATCAAATCACCAACACAAATAACATCATACTAATCGGCAATCATTCATAAGAAACTCAAATCACCACACAATTAACTTATACCAGTCGTATTACCAGATTCGTTCACACCATACACACCACAAAACTCAAACTATTCAAATCTCTAACCAACCTCATCGACAACATATCTATTATCAGAATCATTTAAATCAGAGTCATCCGTTGACAGAAATATCCACCGATTAGCATCCATAATAACACATAACAGGTAATCTAGTTTATTGAGATTTTTTCTTTCGTTAAGCCCCAAACAACAAATTTTCCAAGTTTTTACTTATACTACGTTCCTCCCTTTCACTATCACATCATCGCTAGTCTCTACTGCCTCTTTATACAAGGGATGCAAGGTGAAGAGAACGAACAGTGATCAATCACATAACTCCTACAAGCAATACAAAATAGATAGTTGGGCAAACACAATGTATACGCCAAGTATCCACCATATCTACACCGGTATAATTTTCCTTCATATAATGTATAATGTCATACAGTCAGTTAAAATACTCCATACTTTACTGAGACATGAATAGCAATTAATTATATCATGGATCAGAGATTCAAATAATTTTCCTCTTTATGTTATGCTAACTGACATCAGCCTCCGCGGCTTCTAGTTTTTCATCAGATGTTTATTTCGTAGATTGACATCAGTCCCAGTCTGTACTAGCTTCTCAACCAAATATACATGTCCTTTAAGGTATGCTGCTTCTAGTTTTTCATCAGATTTCCATCTACTTGCTGTTACCACTGGCGCATACTATGTTCAGTACATTTCACTTTGCGCCTGCCCACAATAGGTCGTCAACTATACTCATATATATTCTATCCTTGGCAGTTTCTAGTGGCGATCTCCCATTTCCATCTAGCAAAATGGCAGCAGATTGACATTGACCCCTCCTTTCACTAGCTCTTCTATTACTTTAAAATCTCCATTATAACATACAGTTTGAAGTGGTGTGATTCCTTTTTTATTTCGTAGATTGACATCAGCCCCATTTTGTATTAACTTCTCAACCACATGTACATGTCCTTTAAGACATGATGCTCCCCATGGTACTTCCCCGGCTCTATCCTGCAGATTGACATTAGCTCCTAAGTTCACCAACTCCTCTACTACTTTGGCAAACCCCCCAACACATACCCTTACCAGAGGAGTTCACCAAGTCCGTTTTGCAGATTGGCATCAGCTCCTGCATCTACCTACGTTTTACCAAAATTTACATGTCCTTTAAACGATGCTGTTACCAGTGGTGTTCTCCCATCTCCATTCTGCAGATTGACATGAGCCCCCGACTTCAACAACGCATCCACTACACTGTCATGCCCTCCATAACATGGACTTACCAGAGAGGTTTCACCAAGTTCGCTTTGGAGATTGACATCAGCTCCTGCTTGCACCAGCTTCTTCACCAAATTTGCATGTCCTTTAAAAGATGCTGTTACCAGTGGTGTTTTTCCGTCTCCATTATGCAGATTGACATTAGCCTCCGACTTCAACAACTCATCCACTACACTGTCATGCCCTCTAAAACATGCACTTACCAGAGAGGTTTTCCCAACTCCATCCTGCAGATTAATATAAGCCCCCGCCAGCACCAACTATTTCACTATACTTCCATGTCCTCTAAAAGACGTCGTTACCAGTGGTACTTTCCCATTCCCTAGATTGACATGAGCACCTGACTTCAACAACTCTTCCACCACACTAATATCACCTTTATGGCATGCACCAACCAGTGCTATTCCCTGATTTCGATTCCGATGATTAACATCAACCCCTGTTTTCACCAGCACCCTTATTACACTTAAATGTTTCCTAAAACACGCAACATTCAGAGGTGTTTTCCCTTTGACATCACATAGATTCACATCAGCCCCCATCTTCGCCAGCTCCTCTATCAAACTCACATGTCCTTCAAAGCATGCAGATCCGAGTGGTGTATTTCCATTTGTATCGTGTTAATTAACATGTGCTCCAGCTTTCACCAGCTTCTTCACCACATCTAAATATCCTTTAAAGCATGCAGTGACCAGTGGCACATCTCCTCGATTATTCATCATATTGATATCGGCCCCCGAATGTATCAACTTCTCCACAATACTCGGATGTCCTCCAAAACACGCAGATATTAGTGGTGAATTTCCATCTCGAGTTCGTAGATTAACATTAGCTCCTTCCCTTACCAGTTCCTCAACCACTGTTATATGTCCTTCAAAACAAGAAGTTGTCAATGGTTTTTTCCCGTCATCATCCTTTAGATTGACATCAGCCCTTGAACTCACCAGCTCCTTCACCATTTCCATATGTCCTCCATAGCATGCCGTTACCAATGTTGTTTTACCATTTTTGTCATGAAGATTGACACTGCCTCTGCCTTTATTAGCTTCCTAACCACATTCACATGTCCCAAAAACATGCAGTAACCAGTGGTATTATTTCTTTTCTAGTCTGAAGATTGACATCAGCTCCCGCCGTCAACAGTTTTTCAACTACCACAATATATCCCCTTTCACATGCAGTTACCAGTGGTGTAGTCCCATGTCCATCATGTAGGTTGACATTAACACCCGCTTTCATCAGCTCCTCTACCACATTAATATACTCTCCTTTACATGCAACAATTATTGGTGTTCTCCCAATCCCATCCCGTTGATTCACATTAGCGCCAGCTTTTACCAAATCCACCACAGCTCTTGCCTGTCCTCCTCTACAAGCACTTACCAGAGCTGTATTTCCATTTTCTATTTGCAGGTTGACATCAGATCCCGCCTTCACCAATCCCTTCACCACACTGAGGTGTCCTTCATAACATGCAATTACCAATGGTGTTTTCGCATTTTTAAGATCGAGATTAACATTAGCTCCCGCCTTAATTAGCTTTTTCACTATACTTAGATGTCCTCTACAGCATGTAACATTCAATGGTGATTTACTATTTCCATCATTTATGTTTACAGCAGCCCCAGCCTTTATCAACACCTTGAGAAGACTTACGTTTCCTTCATAACACGCACGTATCAGTGGTGTTTTATTATTTTCATCTATTAAGTTAACATGAGCTCCTGCCTTCACCAGCACCTCTACTACATCCTCAAATCCTCCACTACATGCAGCTACCAGGGGTGAATTCCATTTGCCCTGCAAATTGACATTAACTCTCGCCTTTACTAGCTCTTCCACCACTCTCAAATGTTTACCTTCGCATGCAAGTACCAGTGGTGTATTCCCCCTCTCATCTTGTTGATTGACATTTGTGCCCGCCATCACCAATTCTCCCACTATACTTGCGTGTCCTCCCTTACATGCGACTGTCAGTGGTGAGCAGAAAACATAACTTTCACCGTACTGACCGGTTTTTTTTAAATTGGCTTTTTATCTATTTGTGACAGAATTAATTGAACTGTTTCTACATCACCACTATAACAACCCAAAAGAAGTAATCTGTTCTGCTCCAATGCTAAATTATAATATAAAGGCTGGTCTTTTGGTAGCCTATTTGTAGCACCTGTACTCTCCTCTTCTGCATAGAAGAGTATTCCTGTTCATGTCTGGAATTCATACATAATTCACTGATTTCTTCGTGTTGTTGAATTAGTCCTACAATGTACTGTAGGATCTTATTGTGTCCATAGTAAATCACCCAGCTGATCGCTCTCACACCCTCTGTCGCTACACCCCTTCCTGCATCCACCAGCAGCCTCTGTCTATCCCTCTCCTCATTCCACTGATCCCAATCCTCGCTATCGTCTAACACACTCGCTTCTTTTGTAATGATCTTCTCGATATTCTCGTGCTGGGAGAGAAATAAGGATTTCAATTCTGTGTACAACTTTGTATTCAGCTCGACAATGAAAGCTTCGCACACCTTGGAATGTTTTAAAACATTATTCCTAAAGATATCAAACAACTCCATGTTCTGTATGTCTCTGTACAACCTCTCAGCCAATAGTGCGTACTGGTCCTCGCGTAACCTTATACACAGATTAAAACCTTCCCCACTCTCACCGTTTTCATTATTGTTCTCGTTGCTTTCTTCACATTCATCTCCTTCCTTACTTCTATCATTGCTATTCTCATTAGCCTCATATGATTGAGCAACAACTTGTTTCGTTGCCCTTTTCGTGATACTTGTTTCAAGTGCTTGTGGTTTTACAAAATTAGCAATATAATTACTACTCATGTGCAACAATATTTGGTCAGGAAATTGTTTGCCAAAATGATAGGCACATAATTCATACATAGAGTCATGTATAAATGAGTATCGGCCATCAATACACTGTTTCGTGTATGTCCCCTCCATTGCTGACAAGGCATCCATGAAACTTGAATGTATCAGTATGGGCCTCTAATCTACATTTTTCTCACAAATTTCTTTTTTTGCCAGCAAAATATGTATTCTCAAAAACGTCTCTTGAGAGGCAACTCCCATTCATCATACATAAAACAAGAGTTGCATAATTTAGTTTGTTATGACTTTGCATGTCACCAAATTCATCGATAATGCACTGAACTGGATTCATGAAAAATGTTTGACCAAGAACTTTGAAATTATTTTGATTTGAAAACAATTTACAGAGGAGAGGAAACATGCGGGTTGTTAACGCCGGCAATGAAGGCGACAGTAAATTGACATCCAAACAATACTTCTGAAGAATTTGTATCTTGTCATTCTCATCTAATGCATTCCCGGAACTATGTAATATCACCACATTTACCACTTCGGTAAAAAAGGGTTTGTGTGATTGTATCTCATTGAACACAGTCTCTCTACATGTAATTAAAGTTTTAGACATTTCCATGCATGGATTTGTTAGTTTTCGTTTATAATCTGTCAACACATCTAATTTTGTGTTTTGGAGGCCAAACACCCCCACAACATCATCAATAACAAAAACCTGTGGATTCAAAGGATCGCCATAATCTTCTAGTTTATTGATGTTCCTGGTTGGTACAACTTCATAGCCTTCCTCCTGGAGCGTGAGGGCGATGTGATGAGCTGTGGCCGACTTTCCAGATCCTGGCACACCAACAAATGTTACGAAGCATTGGTTTCGTACTTTTTCCATCATTGAGGGAAAGTTGTGAGTTTCATAGTAAAGTTTGTCTTCCTCCATCCATTCCTGAATCTCATTGGTATATTGTTCTGTAACAACACAATGCAAAAATCAACCGAGTGTGTAGCAGCAATGCAAAATTTGAATTACTCCGTTTACCTGATCAAGATATAGGACTCACGGCTGGTGTATCAGTCAACAGAAGATACTTACTCCTCGGCGCCATATCCTCAAGTTTGATACGGTTTCGCTGAACAGGGGAAATGGGTACAACACCTTCGATGGGATTTATATCGTCACTGCGTCCGAGTTTGCCCTACTTATAATTCTGTATTGTTTATAGGAATTATGAGGTTGATCACTGTTCGTTACCTTCAAGTTTTCTCTTTTTTCTTCTTATTCTTAGAGCGGTCACGGTATGTCGGTGGTAGAGCGTTCACCATGAGCTCTATATCTTGATTAGATAAACGGAGTTAGTAAAGTACTTCCTAACGATTGATATGAAACACGTGAAGTCATTTATAATGTCATATGACATTGATCACATGCATGAAAATTCCAATATGTTTTGAAGTGTTTATCCACCTGTCATAAAATAATTAAAATCTGCTGTAACCAAATAGATTTCATGACGAACTTAATCCTTAAAACTAATGATTGATGGAATTTGCCAAACCTGTCTATTTGTCTATCAATCGACTTGATAAGATACTTGTACACTTTTGTTCTATACCGACTGATTGTCTATAAAGACTTAGGCATATCCCTACATCATTTGAAGAAGATTAAAGTAACTTGAAATTAATGTATGATTAATTGTATTGGGTTAATAATAGCTTTATAACAAGGAATGCATTGGTTGTCTTAATCGAATTAATGGTATTCAGGCTTACCCTAACATTGACACAAAAGTCGCATAAAACTCACGTGGACTCAAGTAAAGATCAAAGATTTGAAATTGAACAGTATACCAATTTCGTAATTCAAACCATACATTGAATAAAAAAGTGTTACAGTCACACTCAAGTGTTACAGCAGGTGTGACACGATAAAGATCCCTCCTTGCTCAAAGGCCGTAAGCGCCGAGTATAGCCCTAAATTTTGCAGCCCTCCACCGGCAATGGTGACGTCTGCATATGAGTGAAAAATTTTCAAGCGGGACGTTAAACGGTTTTCAACTTCTCTTACAATTTACGTAATATCCAAATCATCTTAAGTAAAATGATTGATGGAATGATATAGTGTTATAGGGTATACTGAAAGGCAAACACTTGCGATATTACTGTCATATGACAGCATTTAGTTGATTTCTTATCTTTCAAATTTAATTTCTCTCTGTGTCCCCCTGAGTATGATTGGCACCAGGATTGTGAGTCTATACAGAGGGTAGTATTCTAACCAGGTTACCTACACCGTGTTTCCGAGCCAAGTTCCTGTTGATTTGTGCAAATACCAGGTACCTCATCCTTATTCATGATAACTGCACCCATTACCTCACTGGATTCCACCACCACCCTCCACAAAACTAATGTACTTAAACTACTTTTGACTTAACCTACTTCTTAGTTTTAATTCTTAGACTGGCCTTCGTCTTGACCTACCTATTTTTCTCCTTCCTCGCTCTGCAGAATAAATAATTTCAATAGTACTGAACCATGTCTATTCAAATAGGTGTGATCAGGTCCCCAGGCTATACCGTTAATCACGAATCACCTTTGCGTTTTAAAGACATGGACCAACTATGCTAATAATCATCACACTATATTCACTGAATGTGGATTGTGGATTTCATTTGATCAAATTCTCATTGTTTATATTGGATGTAAAAGTGCATTACGGTTAATCAAGTAATTAGCAGTGGTTAGCACAGTGTTTGGTAACCATAGTGTAATCAACATGACTTAACTGTTGCGCTAATTAATCATTTGATTAGGACATAATACTGTGTTACATCTGTCGATGGATCATCTTCGATTCTGAACTGATTACTGTAAGATTTAACATATCTAAGTTATACATTAACATTTTGGCAAATATATCTAAGAAACAGGGTTTATCCAGGTAGCTATAATATCGTAAACCCACTACTGGTAGAGGCATTAGTAGTAAAGGTCAATGGAACTTTTTAGCTCATAGTATTCATGCATGGAAATTAATCATCATACGCAATGGTGAAATTTCAAGCATTTGGAAAACATAATTAAATGGATTTACATTGGGTCACGGCAGGTGT
This sequence comes from Ostrea edulis, assembly GCF_947568905.1. Taxonomy (NCBI): domain Eukaryota; kingdom Metazoa; phylum Mollusca; class Bivalvia; order Ostreida; family Ostreidae; genus Ostrea; species Ostrea edulis. The sequence continues at coordinate 31,830,125 of NC_079171.1, forward strand.
GACCGGTCAACAGGGGATGCTTACTCCTCCTAGGCACCTGATCCCACCTCTGGTATGTCCAGGGGTCTGTGTTTGCCCAACTATCTATTTTGTATTGCTTGTAGGAGTTATGAGATTGATCACTGTTCGTTATCTTCACCTTGCATTGTTATAAATATTGAAGCATCAGAGCATAGTTAGGCATAGTTTATTTTAAAAATACAAACAGCACCAGTAACTTGGTTACATGTGTTTAGGTACATTAACGTCATTCCTGCATGGTGGATGTTTATATGCAAATCTAATTGTTAAAGCAAACGTATAGCCCGGAAATTTTACAACGAATGAATTGTGTGCTTTTTTCGTCCGGTGTTACTACAATCACCAAACCATCAAAGACAAAAGTGCCATTCAACTTTTCCCACACTAGCGGACTAGCTTGATATGCCAATCTGCTACTAGTAGTTCCATCCTCATGTGACAACAATATTAATGTTTAAAAGTGGAAATTTTTTATTAATTGCCACTCAATATAGTTTAATTTAATTAATAACTATTAATTTAATTAATAACCAAAGAAAACGTGTATGTTGCCACCTTTTTAAAGATATCGGACATACAAAAACAGAAGTACACTGTATACGTCAACATCAGAAAATCACACATTTTCGTGAAACAGAATAATAAAAATAGATAAAAACTTGTTGAAATGACAAAATTTGAATATCAACTGTTTTAAAAAAAACTGCTAATTCCTAAATATGTATAGATTAATTGTGGATATTAGGGAAACCAATGTATAATAGACATCCAGTAGAGGAAATTCCAGTATAGGAGTTATTGCCCTTGACAACAATTTTTTAATCATAAATAATTGATTATCTATGGAAAATATAAACTTTTTCAGTATTAATAGTTTACCAGATTTTTTAATATATCCAGTGGAAAAAAAATTCCTCCGAAAAATATATTTCTATCATGTGCAAAGTTTAAATTTATTAAGATTTTTGCAAAAACCTATGACATCACACGAGGATCGATCAACCTTAAATCTTGGTTAATTAGGATGTCCGACATTCCAGTGGTTTCACTTACATGTAGGCTTTTGATGGTTTGTCGACTTTTTATCCTGGCTATTATTTGTCGGGGCCTTCCCTGTTGAATTGCCCCTACGCGATGTGAGACATCTATTTCTCCTGCTTCGATCAGTAACCCCGATTTGTTTCGCCCAGATTCTGGATAGCTGCGGTTGTGTCCTCTTCCCTCCCACTAATACCCGAGATCCGGATCAAGTTTTTCCGGCTGTACGCTTCAAGATCATCAACACGCTTTGCTAGATCCCATTTTTATTTTTTTCCAATTTTACAATGGCTATTTTGTAATGACTCGGAAGTTGGTTATTTAATTATACATTAGCTTTTTCACAGATGATTGGGGACCATTATTGCTATTGAAGACATTTGCAAATTACTAGGTAGGTAAGAAATAGATGTACCACGGATCACTTGAGGAGAAGACATAAACAGGGATACTTTAATACCTTTACGGAGTGCTGACTTGAGGGCACATGCATGGGTGATGGTGTTGAAAATAGAGGCATTTATGGTACACTATTTTTAGATACTTGTGGGAAGAGAGCGGGTGTTATATCAGTATCTTTTATACTTGAGCATCGGCGTTTAGATTCAAATGGAATGTCCGGTATAGTATGCAATGTAGATGAAAGGTGAAGATATAGAATAGTGATCAATCCCATATCTCCTATAAGGAATACAAAATAGAGAGTTGGGCAAACATGATAACATTAAATAATAAATAGTGGTACATGTATTATGCATGACTTTTACTATTATGGTATATGATAGACTGTCTGTAGGTGTATGCGGAGAACAGGAATTTTGCAGTTTGTCTTGGAAAATTTATAATACATGTGTAATAGAAAATTTCTTTTGTCTAAATCTGACATATTGATCACAGTGGGGTTAAATCCGATACTGGTAAAAGAGATTGCTCTAAGATTTGAATAAGAGGAACAATGTAGTAAAAAGTGACTTTCATCTTTTACATTATCTTAAGAACATGAAGTACACAGTCTATCCGATAACGTCTCCCCCTCATACCGTCCTGTTTCAATTCTTATAGGTAAGACACCACATCTGAACTGGGCAAGTATAGAACGATGACTTTTTTGGAATATCCATGATTACACATTTTTCTGTTTGAAAAGATGATATATGTGCTAACCAAAAAAACTGCAAACAATAGAAGTTTAAAGGGTCTGATTCACGATTTTTCTCTAAACTTTGTATTTCACTTTAAATTATCAAAATCTACAGTCTAATATGTTTAGAAGGTTTCACAAAAAAATTAAGGTTATTCATGATGACAGAAGCTCATTATAAAGAGTTTATTATTTGTTTTGAAAACAAAGATTGAGGTGTGTTATTGTTCAAAATAAATGAATATTGATCCAAGTTTATTATATATATATCACATCTGAAATCAAAAATGAAAAACGTTTCTTTTGAAAAACGTGAACTATTTATTTTAACAAATACATGTATTAGTAATTTTCATCATAACTTCGCAAGTTACGACTTAAAGAAAAGGAATCTATTATTCTGAGATCATTGTTTACGCTAACCTGTTCCTGTGTGCACAGGATTTTCAGACTGTAATGTGGCTGACGAAAAGCTATAAACAAATACTACAAGAAAGGGGGCACAAATGCACAGCATGTAATAAGTAAAAATAGGTCAAGGGGGGAAATTAACTGTTATACAGTTTGACTTCTCAAAAGTAAATATATAAACTAATGTAGCAACTGTCATATGATATTTAGGCAAAGTTAAGCACTCGAATTATAAACCAAAGGCAAATTAACTGATGGAATCAGCCATGTCAGAAATGACAGTGAGCTAAGTAATGCCATATGTTAACAGGTTGTTGCGTGATATGGATGAACCTATAGAAATATGGTATTGTTCATCATTCCACATAGGAACATGGTTTATTGATTAAAGAACGACTCATAAAAATATCAGTAATGCTAAACTGCAGCAGTTATTTATCTTGGTTAACGAAACATTTAAAACGTTGGCCTTGTATTTAAAAATAACACTCCAGTCTATTATTGGAAACCGGCGTTTTCCATTTAGATTTCTGAGTCGGCCGTTTCGTCAGCAAGAGCGCTATACTTCTTTATTAAAAATATGTGTATTCATTTTAAAAGCTGGCGTGCACATACGCCACTTCGTACCTTAACAATTGGGTCGGGATCGGGATTGACATTCTGGAGATCAGGGAGCGAGTCCGAATGGTTCTCTGTTTCTCATACAAAACAGAGCCGATTACAGGTAAATTAACTGCCTTAGTTCGTACAGTAATACTTGGTTTTTGTTTAATTTGAGCACAGCTGGTACGACTGTGATGTTGAAGTCCAATGCATGTCAAAACTACAACATAGTGCCATAAATGAGTCGGCTTGTGTTTATCATTATGCAGAAAACAACTACATTTCTAAGGGGCGAAATCAAAAGTTCAATGTCTGACAAAAAGTTTTCACCAAGACCCCCCTCCCCTTTAAAACTAGATATGAATAATGTTGAAATTAATCAAATAACAAGTAAAAATATACGATTATAAATGACACTCTATACATATGTGTACCTTTTTTTTACTGCCCCCCCCCCCCCCCCCCCCAATAAAAAAATTAATGAATGTGTACATTAAAACTATTAGATGTTCATTATAAAAACCTTTTTTAAGTGTAATATTATTATGTGTTTTTTAACAGTTGCTTGTCTCTTTCCTTTTTCCACTCGATGTCAGATGACAGAAATTCACAGGAGATTTTTATCCCCACCCCCTCCCCCTAACTATTTTGATCAAGATTTTTATCTCAAATCGATCTTTTGATCTCACCCCTAAATCATTTTCATAAAGTCATCAAGATGCACTCTATAGTATCTTTTGCACCATTAACAGGACAAATATCTGCAGTTTGTGGTCTCCCTGTCTTTACCCCTAAACAACACACTCAAGGTTTTCGTTTCCACTCATACAAAGGATCATAAAAGGAAATTGAATGCTAAAAGACATATTGTATATGTAAAAATGTAACAGGAGGGTCTGCCTGATGTTTGCCAAGATACTCTCAGGACAACGATAAACAGGTTTATTCTTTTATTTCTGTTATACATTCATGAAAACAATTGCTTAGTACCGATAATCACAAATTGACTATGTAGATCTAAACCTAAGCTATGTGACTGTGTGTCACCTTCAATCTCCACACAGTGTATCTCTTAACAGTCTCTATAATACTCACTCTCTCATACTCGTACACAGTGTTTTATACGTAACGTAAACAGACGGCCAGGCTATCCCGAGCCGGGACCTATTGTGAGGCCAAAAATAAAAATTGATTTGTTTGATGTACTCCGACCGACCGGTCAAATTTGCTCCTACCCGATCCTTTTTTTCAGCAATTTGAAATTTAATTTTTTTGTTGTTGGTTCCCTTGAAACTTGAAAAATAGAAAATTCTCCTTATTTTGAAAGAAAATATTAGAAAATTCCATGACGTTCCAAAAAAAAAAAACTACCTACCGACCCACCTTGAAAAATGTGGGTCGGAGTACATCAAACAAAAATATTTTTAATGATGGTCCAACGTAAGCACGTGCAAAACTGACGTTATGATTATTTATCCCAAGAGTATGAGTATGTATAAGAATACACATAGTAAAATCAGTGTATAAATTAAAACGTAACAATGCATGAATTAGCTCTGTACGTCAAAATAAGGTACTAGCTTGTATGCAATATATAATATGTATATTGAACATTCATACCACATTTGCTCATATATTAGATGTCAACCATCACATATATACAATAGCTACGTAATTCAAAGCTAGTCAACATCAAAATCCAGATGATACAATTGATACAGAGGCTGATGTAGGCCGATGTGCCACATTAATCAGTATTTTGTTCGATGTTAAAAAACCAGACCAATATTTTGTCAGTATGATGAAATATGAAAAATTTTACAATTTGACAATTCCGACTTGTATTGTTCTACTCTTCGTACAGAGAAAACGATGATTTTCTAATGCAGATTTATGAAAGAATGACATTTATGATAGATGCATGTGTGCAAACACGAGAGAAAAATATGATTAGAAACACCGTGGGAGACTTACAATAGTACTTGAAGTTGAATTCCCCCTCCAAAGTGCTTCTAAACTCAGTTGTCTTATTGCAATTGGTTGTTGTCTGTCACCATGCATCAACAATTGAACATTTTTAACTTCTTGATAACTACCAGTCCAATTCTTTTCAAATTTGGTATGAAGCATCTTTGGGACAAGGAAGACATAAATTGTAAATTTCAGAATTCCTGCACCCTGGGGCCCTAGGAGCCGGGCAACAACCCCCCCCCCCCCCCTTCCCCCAAAAAAGACCAATTTTCAAAACTCTTCTTATGTAGAACCACATGTGTAAGAAAAACTAAGTGCATAGTGATGTAGAGCAAGAAGTCCTCTACCAAAATTGTCAATTTTATGATCCCAGAGTAGGGGTTCTGACCCAAGAGTGGGGCCAAACTTACTATATATGGTGTTTATGTGTAAAACACTTAAATAACAGTTTTTTTGGTGCTATTGATACTATATTGAAACTAAATAGATATTTAGGAAGGGCAGATAGTAGTTGTTCGTAAACCGTCTACGTATTACACATTTAAATACATAACTAATAAATAGAAAGAAATCTTTAAAAAAAATTCTCCTTAAGAACCATTGGACTAAAGAAGTTTACATTTGCACAAAAGCTTCCTGACATAGTGCAAATTGAAGTTTGTAAAAATCATGGTTCCCGGAGTTGGGGGGGGGGGGGGGGATAAGATGGGGCCACAGTAGGGGATCAAAATTTTAAAAGCTTCATGACATAGTGCAGATTCAAATTTGTAAAATTCATGGTCCCCGGGAGTAGGTTGGGGCCACAATAGGGATAAAAGTTTTTTACATGCGAATATTTATATAGAAAATCTTTAAATATGAGCCAAGGTGACTCAGGTGAGCGATGTGGCCCATGGGCCTCTTGTTTAAATGGTGTGACTCTATCTAAGCAAAATATTTCATCAAGCTCCTTCCATGTGTTCAGATCCAAATTCAATCATAAAAAGGAAATAGTATTATTTCTTTCGGTAATTGATGAAAAGAATCAAAACAAATATCAGGCTATCAAGTAGCACTTGTGCATCCATTGAAAGCACACATGCTTCTTGTGTACAGTGTGCAAAATATTGATAATAATGATTAAAAACACAACTATCCTCTTCCAATTCCCAAACCCCTAACATATAACATCATAATCAAACATTGTTCTGTTTTGATTTAACCTTAAAGTATACATTTTGTCAACACCATTACGCTCCAAATTAAAATTAAGAGTCTACAATGAAAAGATATTTGGACATGTTTCCAATAATTTTTCCAGACATTGGAAATTAAAATTTTTCTTTTTATTCATATCTAAATGACAATTTTCACTTTCCAAGGTATTTTCTGACACTCGGGACATCATAAAGAATTTCTCCTTATTTTCCATGCTATAAGCCTAAACTTGTTCGGCCATTTGTACGCAATAAACAGGTGTCATTTTACTGTCATCCGTATTCTCTTGCATTTTTGTGCAGCTAATGGTATTTGGAAACCTCGTCTTCTTTTTTTTTCATTTTAATATTAATGGGCCGCGACAGAAATATATCAGCATCACATCTTCCGTTCGTTGAAGTTTGCAAGGTTAAAACAATGCAATTGAATGGCGCGAAGAAATTATTGTGCACCAATTAGCAATGCATTTAATCCAAGAATCATTAGTAGATTTAGATTGACCGTTCTTTTCAGTTGGTAGTTATTTTCAATAGGATTTTTCAGCGAAGTGCAAATTTTTTCAAACTGTTGCTGGCTGAATTGCACACCTTATTCATGTCCTATGATCGGTGATATGAAATTTAAAAAAAAAAATGTTTCTATGCAAGATTTAATTATGTATTCCATTTAAATTAAAACACTGAAGTTTAATATTTTATCCAAAATACACCCGAAATGTGATTCAAAATTACAAAGAGGGGGAATGGGACTTGGATTCCTGTACACAAGCACCTACGCATTTAATTGATCAAGATATAAGGCTCATGGCAGATGTTAGCAGTCAACAGGGAATGCTTACTCCTCCTAGGTACCTACTCCAACCTCTGATGTGTATAGGACTGAGTGTTTGCCCAACTTTTAATTTTGTATTCTTTATAGGAGTTATGAAATAGTTATTTTGACAAAAATTCACAATTTTAAGAGTATTTGATATGTTGAAATAGTGAAATACAATCCAGACAAGGTGTGACTTACCAGTGTCAGACGCTATATGTATGTACACATAAATAATTGCGCATTGATTGTTATAGAGGTACAACATATGTGTAGTTCTCTATTTTGTTTGTTTTTTTATTTTGGAATATTTCTCAATCCCAGAAGCATCTGGTGCAAATCAACATAAAATCAACTCCCATAAGTACTTTCAGTACTTTGATCAGAGTTAAAACTAACGAATTATCAAAGAGATTATATATACACTGTAGATCATTGCACTTTTTAATACAAAATCATATATATCAATGTCAGAAAATTGTAATTTTCCTTTAGCATAATTAAAATTTCACAAAAACTGGTTGAAACGATATGATAGTATTAATTCATAATAATTTCAATAACTGAAAAACATTCAAATTTTTGGTAAAAAATACAGAAAATCTACGCATAATGAACTTAATAAAGGATTCGATGAAAACAGAGTTATTGCCCTTGGATTCAATATTTTGAAACATATTACAGTGTATTTTTTTTTTTATATATAAAACTTAACTTTTGTATTATTGTATGTTTAAAAAGATATTTTTTTTACAATAACCATTAGAAAAGACAACAAAATTTATGGTAATATCGTGCATAAATCTAAATAAATTTTTTATTTTGTACATTCTTATGATGTCTCAGGAGGGTGGAATTACTTTAAGAAAAACTAAATGCATAGTGATGTAGAGCAGGAAAGCTTCTACCAAAATTGTAAATTTCATGATCCCTGGGGTAGAGGTTCTGACCCCAGGGTGGGGCCAAACTTAAACACTATATTATAGTGTTTACGTGTGAAACACCTAATTAACATCTCCTTTGGTGTTATTGATACTAAATTGAAACTAGATAAGATGGATATTTAGGAAGAGCAGGTAGTACTTTACCAAAATTGTAAATTTGATAATCCCAGTGGTAGGGGTTTTGATATGAGGATTAGGCCAAACTTAGTATGTAGTATTTATGTGTAAGTCTGGTGATAATGTATACTGTGGAATCTTTAGAATCCGTGGTGGCTCAATTTTTGTGGAATTCTTGGGTACCCCTCACCCACGAATTTACATCCTCAACGAATAAAGACATAGCAAACACTCCAGAGTTATCTTTCTTACAAATATTTATAAATCCACGAAATTACGTCCCCACGAACCCGTAAAAATTCAACAATCCATGAAAATTGGCTCCCATAAATTTAAATAATTCTACAGTAAAATCTAAATTAATACTTAGGAATAGCAGAGAAGGATGTGCAAAATATGGTAAATTTCACAACCCAGGGTTTTGACTCTAGGATGGGTTCAGATTAGTCATATCTTTTAATGTTTTAAAATACACATACATGAATTATATTATGTAAAGCCTTTCATCAGTGTGTGAACTTTTAAAGTAATTCCACCCTCCAGTGATGTCATCAGATTTTGCAAAATCAATGATTTATTTAGATTTATGCATGATAGGAACATGAATTTTGTTAGAGTCTTTTCCAATAGTTATTGTAAAAAATCTTGTTAAAGATAAACTATTTCAAAAGTCTAAGTTATAGATGAATAATCAATAATATGTTTTAAAATATTGAATCCAAGGGCAATAACTCTGTTTTCATTGATTTCTTTATCAAGACTATTATGCGATAGATTTCCTTTATTTTTACAGACATTTTGTATATTTTTGTGAAGATACAGTTCATGAAATCGTTATGAATGCTATTATATCGTCATAACCAGTTTGTATAAAATTTTGATAACGTTGTTTAAGGAAAATTGCAATTTTCTGACGGTGATATACGATTCTGTTTATGTACGTCTCGAATCTTAAAAAGTGTGATGACCTATGTATTTTATTCGGTAATTTGTTAGTTTTAACTCTAATGAATGGAAATAAATATACTTATAAAACTTGTATCAGATAAAATTGCGAGTATGGATTTACCTTAAGGGCATTGAAGTTTTTATGAACACATCTTGTTTTATTAGCTCACCTGAGCTGAAAGCTCAAGTGAGCTTTTCCAATATGCCAATTTCGAGATACGAACTATTTTGTGTAGGAGGTGCATTTAGTGGAACTTTAAATGACTAAGTAGGACAGAGTGGACCTACAGTCAGCGAGTAAGATGATGAAATGTATTAAAAATGGCTTCTCTTTTAATATGTAAATGTGGGAAATACAATAAACTATCGAAAGAAATGTTTTACTAAAGTGGAAACATAAAAACAATGTCATATTTGCAAGTAAAGTCTTAGATATGGTACTTATGACCAACGAAATAACGTGATATGATAAGAATTCTATGTATTTAATTACTCCCTAAATACTTATAACTTATTTAGTTCGTGTATCAGTCGAATTTGGGTGATCTAACAGAGTATGAGAAATTTATTGAGTACATTCACTTACGCAGTGATGAATATTAGTCCCACTCCCGCATGTAAACAAATTGTTTCGCGCCTCACTATATACGAGAGTTCTCCATAGGGAAATAACTCGGGTGTATCTCGAATCCGGCGTATTGCCAGTTGTCCGTCTGTAAACTTTTCACATTTTCAACTTCTCAAGAACCATTGGGCCAATTCCAACCAAACTTAGCCAAAAGCATCCTTGGGTGAAGGGCTTTTAACTTTTTAGCTCACCTGAGCTGAAAGCTCAAGTGAGCTTTTCTGATCGCTTTTTGTCCATCGTCTGTCTGTTAAACTTTTCACATTTTCGACTTCTTCTCCAGAACCACTGGGCCAATTTCAACCAAACATGGCCAAAAGCATCCTTGGGTGAAGGGCTTTCAAGTTTGTTCAAATGAAGGGCCATGTCCCTTTGAAAGGGGAGATAATCACAAAAATGCAAAAATAGGGTGGGGTCATTTAAAAATCTTCTTCTCAAGACCACTGGGCCAGAAGAGCTGAAATTTACCTGAAAGCTTCCTGACATATTGCAGATTCAAGTTTGTTCAAATCATGGCCCCCGGTGGGAGGATGGGGCCACAAGGGGGGATCAAAGTTTTACATACAAATATATAGGGAAAAACTTTAAAAATCTTCTCAACAACCACTAAGCCAGAAAAGCTGATATTTACATGAAAGCTATCTGACATAATGCAGATTCAAGTTTGTTCAAATCATGGGCCCCAGGGGTTGGATGGGGCCACAATAGGGGATCAAAGTTTTACATACAAATATATAGGAAAAATCTTGAAAAATCTTCTTCTCAAGAACCACTGAGCCAGAAAAGCTGATTTTTACATGAAAACTTTCTGACATAGTGTAGATTCGAGTTTGTTCAACTCATGGCCCCCGGGGATAGGATGGGGCCCCAAGGGGGGATCAAAGTTTTACACACAAATATATAGGGAAAAACTTTAAAAATTTTCTTCTCAAGAACCACTAAGCCAGAAAAGCTGAGATTTACATGAAAGCTTCCTGACATAATGCAGATTCAAGTTTGTTCAAATCATGGGCCCCGGGGGTTGGATGGGGCCACAATAGGGGATCAAAGTTTTACATACAAATATATAGGAAAAATCTTGAAAAATCTTCTTCTCAAGAACCACTGAGCCAGAAAAGCTGATTTTTACATGAAAACTTTCTGACATAGTGTAGATTCGAGTTTGTTCAACTCATGGCCCCCGGGGATAGGATGGGGCCCCAAGGGGGGATCAAAGTTTTACACACAAATATATAGGGAAAAACTTTAAAAATTTTCTTCTCAAGAACCACTAAGCCAGAAAAGCTGAGATTTACATGAAAGCTTCCTGACATAATGCAGATTCAAGTTTGTTCAAATCATGGGTCCCGGGGGTTGGATGGGGCCACAATAGGGGATCAAAGTTTTACATACAAATATATAGGAAAAATCTTGAAAAATCTTCTTCTCAAGAACCACTGAGCCAGAAAAGCTGATTTTTACATGAAAACTTTCTGACATAGTGTAGATTCGAGTTTGTTCAAATCATGGCCCCCGGGGATAGGATGGGGCCCCAAGGGGAGATCAAAGTTTTGCACACAAATATAAAGGGGAAAACTTTAAAAATCTTCTTCTCAAGAACCACTAAGCCAGAAAAGCTGAGATTTACATGAAAGCTTCCTGACATAATGCAGATTCAAGTTTGTTCAAATCATGGGCCCCGGGGGTTGGATGGAACCACAAGGGGAATCAAAGTTTTACATACAAATATGTAGTTAAAATCTTTTTCTCAATAACCACTGAGTCAGAAAAGCTGAGATTTACATGAAAACTTTCTGATATAGTGTAGATTCAAGTTTGTTCAAATCATGGGCTCCGGGGGTTGGATGGGGCCACAATAGGGGATCAAAGTTTTACATACAAATATATAGGAAAAATCTTCTCAAGAACCACTGAGCCAGAAAAGCTGATTTTTACATGAAAACTTTCTGACATAGTGCAGATTCAAGTTTGTTCAAACCATGGCCCCCGGGGTAGGATGGGGCCACAAGGGGGATCAAAGTTTTACATACAAATATATAGTTAAAATCTTTTTCTCAATAACCACTGAGTCAGAAAAGCTGATATTTACAAGAAAACTTTCTGACATAGTACAGATTCAAGTTTTTTCAAATCATGGCCCTCGGGGGGTAGGATGGGGCCACAAGTGGGGGGGGGGGTGTCAAAGTTTTACATACAAATATAGGAAAAAGCTTTAAAAATCTTCTCAAGAACCATTGGGCCAAAGAAGTTGACATTTACATGAAAGCTTTCTGACATAGTGTAGATTCAAGTTTGCAAAGGGTAATTTGGGCCATAATAGGGACTAGGGTTTTACATGCAAATATATATGGAAAGTCTTCAGATATGGGCCAAGGTGACTCAGGTGAGCGATGTGGCCCATGGGCCTCTTGTTTCAAATGAAGAGACATATCCCTTCAAAGGGCAGATAATCGGGAAAATAGGATGGGATCATTTAAAAAATCTTTTCAAGAACCACTGAGCCACTGGAGCTGAAATTTACATAAAAGCTTCCTGGCATAATGCAGATTCAAGTTTGTTCAAACCATGACCCCCGAGGGTAGGTTTGGGCCACAATAGGGGATCAAAGTTTTACATGGGAGTAAATAGGGAAAATCTTTAAAAATGTTCTACTCAAGAATCACTGAGCCAGAAAAGCTGAGATTGACATGAAAGCTTCCTGACATAATGCAGATTCAAGTTTGTAAAAATCATGGCTCCAGGGGTAGGATGGGAATATAATAGGGATCAAAGTTTTACATGCAAATATATAGAGAAAATCTTTAAAAATCTTCAGTGTTCGAAATTAACCATAGACTGATAGACAAAGTCTATGTCAAATGACACTGGTCTATGCCAATTGTAATTGAGATAGACCAAATTGTCTATGCCGATTTCTAGATTTAAAGCAATTAAGTTACATCAAAGGACCTAGCATGGCCCGTCGCCGTCTGATAAACGTTATGAAGAAAGGAAGATATTGTTATGGAAATGGATAGAAAATACGCTTTCTAAGTACGTTAGATGTAAATGAAAATGTTTGTTTTTTTTTCAATGTTGTGGTGTATGCCAATTCGATGAGGTCTATGTCATCTACACCAAGTTTTAAACCAATTTTGAACACTGAATCTTCTCAAGAATCACTGGACTGGGAAATTACAAATTTTCATGAAACTCTTCTGACATAGTGCAAATACAAGTTTGTTAAAATCATGGCCTCCGAGGATAGGATGGGGATACAGTAGGGGATCATAGTTTTACATACACATATATAGGATTGATTGAATATTGTTTTGCATCCCTCTCAAGCATATTTCACTCATATGTAGACATCACCACTGCCATTGAAGGGCTGCAAAATTTAGGCCTATGCTCGGCGCTTTTGGCCATTGAGCAGGGAGGGATCGCTATCGTGCCACACCTGCTGTGACACGGGACCTCGGTTTTTGCGGTCTCATCCGAAGGACCGCCCCATTTAATCACCTCTTACGACAAGCAAAGGGGTGCAGAGGACTTATTTTAACCCGGATCCCACGGGATCAAATATATAGGAGATAATCATAATCTTCTCAAGAACCACCGGACCAGGAAAGTAGAAATTTACATGAAAGCGTTCTAACATTGGACTAGGAAAGTGCCAATTTACATGAAAGCTTCCTGACAAAGTGCAGATTCAAGTTTGTTAAAATCATGACCCCCAGGGGGTAGGATGGGGCCACAATAGGGGATCAAAGTTTTAAATACAAATATATAGGGAAAATCATTAAAACTCTTCTGAAGAATCAATGGGCCAGTGAATTTTACATTTACGTGAAAGCTTCTGAACACAGTGCAGATTCAAGTTTGTAAAAATCATGGTCCCCGGGGGTAGGTTGGGGCCACAATAGTGACCAAAGTTTTGTACGGAAACATATATGGAAAATCTATAGACATGGGCCAAGGTGACTCGCCCCGGTCCTTCAGATGAGACCACAAAAACTGAGGCCCCATTTCACAGCAGGTGTGGCACGATAAAGATCTCTCCCTGCTCAAAGACTGTAAGCGTTGAGCATAGACCTAAATTTTGCAGCCCTTCACTAGCAGTGGTGACGTCTCCATATGATGAAAAAATTCTCAAGTGGGACGTTAAACAACATGTTACAAACAATCAGTCCTGACATAGTGCAGATTCAAGTTTGTTCAAACCATGGTCCCAGAGGTAGGATGGGGCTACAATAGGAATCAAAATATTACATACTTATATATAGAGAAAATATTTAAAAAGTCTTCTCAAGAACCATTGGGCCAAAGAAGTTTACAATTATATGAAAGCTTCCGGACATAGTGCTAATTCAAGTTTGTAAAAATTTATGGTCCTCGGGGGTAGGTTGGGGCCACAATAGGGACAAAAGTTTTACATGCGAATATATATGGAAAATCTACAGTTATGGGCCAAGGTGACTCAGGTGAGCTATGTGGCCCATGGGCCTCTTGTTAAGTCATCTGGTCAAACGTCAAGGGTTAGAATAGTAAATATATTTTCTCTTATGTTTTAAGAATCATTTGCTTGATTGACACCAAACTTGGTACACTGGTACAGCATAAGGAGAAGATGACCCTTATTGATTTTTAGGTCGCATGGTCAATCCACTCTGAACATACGAAGATATTGACTGCTCAATTTTTTTTTAAAAGGTTGGGCACCACTATCATTTAAATGATGCATGTGGATAATCCTTTTTGATTTTGCACCATGGAGGGGGGGGGGGGGCATACATCTTTTACATACATTTCTTGTATTTTACTTATGCTATATTGTTTGGTGAATTCAACTAGTTTTAGTAACTGAATCATGATTGCTCTCCAAAACAGACCTGTAGGCAATAAAATCCTCTTGTGTTGCAGAAATCCCATCCACCCACTGAAAGAGACAGATCAGGTTCCTATATAGTTGTCAATACCAGAGACGTGCTCACCAACAACGCTGGAGATCCATATAATGCTGAAGAAGATCCAGACAACAATGCTGTAGAAGATCCATATATTGCCGAGTAAGATCCGGACAACAGTACAACCACATTGGACTCACTGTGAATGTAACAAAACAATGAAATTGACCATGATCTGATATCTGTCATTTTATTTATCCAGCCAGTGAACAAGACCAAGCTAATAATGTCTTCTACATATGTAAGAACTAACCTTAGTGTTGAATATGTCTTCTAGTCTTCTACACAATTAATAACTAGTGAATATGGAGAAAATAACAGAAATTGTGACTCTGGAGAAGCTGTCTACAGAAAATATTTGGGGCATAATGAAGAGGATTATGGGTGTAATGAATCCGTAGATTCTGTCTGTGAAACAGAAAATTTACAGAAGTGTACCATGATGCATGGAAATAGTGAACCAAATGATCAGAAAAATGATTTACAGGAAAAGATGACCACTCCTACAGGTGTATATGATGTCTGTGGGAAGACATTTAATTGGACAGGGGACCTACAGAAACCCATGGAGACACACGCTAGTGATAAGCCTTTTGAATGTGATGTATGTGGGAAGATGTTTACTACAAAGGGAAACTTAAAGACACACATGAGGATACATACGGGTGATAAACCTTATGAGTGTGATGTGTGTGGGAAGGCATTGAGTGGTGCTAGAAGATTAGCGTCACACAAGAGGAATCATACTGGTGAGAGACCTTATCAATGCGGTGTCTGTGGGAAAGCATTTTGTGACAAAGGAGTCCTTCAGAAACACATACGGACACATATTGTTGATAGACCGTGCAAATGTGATGTCTGTGGGAAATGTTTCAAATGGACAGGGGCCTTACAGAACCACATGAAGATACACTCTGGTGATACACCTTACGATAGTAAGCCTAATGGTCAGGAAAACGATTTACAGAAAAAGATTACCACATGTAGAGGTGATGTTAGCAGAAGGACATTGAGTTGGAAAGACGAATTAAAGAAACACATGCATACTGGTGATGGAGGTAATCAATGTAATGTCTGTGGAAAGACGTTCAGTCGGTCAGGAGACTTATACAGACACATGAGAACACATACTGGTGAGAAACCATTTAGATGTGATGTCTGTGGGAGGGCATTTAGTCAATCAGGAAACTTACTCACACACTTAAGGACACATTCTGGATATAAACCTTTTCAATGTGATGTCTGTGGGAAGACATTCAGTAGGCCGGGAGACGTACAGCAACACAAGAGGATACATACTGGTGATAAGCATACTGGTGAGAAACCTTTTGAATTTTTATGTGATGTTTGTGGGAAGGCATTCAATCTGATAGGATCACTTCAGAGACACAAGAGGATACATACTGGAGATAAACCTTATCAATGTGATGTCTGTGGGAGGGCATTTAGTCAATCAGGAAACTTACTCACACACTTAAGGACACATCCTGGATATAAACCTTTTCAATGTGATGTCTGTGGGAAGACATTCAGTAAGTTGGGAGACGTACAGCAACACAAGAGAATACATACTGGTGATAAGGATACTGGTGATAAACCTTTTGAATTTGTATGTGATGTCTGTGGGAAGGCATTCAATCTGATAGGATCACTTCAGAGACACAAGAGGATACACACTGGTGATAAACCTTATCAATGTGATGTCTGTGGGAAGTCATTTAATCAGAAATCACACTTACATACACACATGAAGAGGCATTCAATCAGAAAAAACACTTAAAGAATCACACGAGAAGGCGTTCAATCAAAAATCACACTTACAGTCGCACATGAGAAGGAGTTCATGAATGAAAATTATTGTTGTCAATAGATGATACATTGTCGATATATCTAAATGTCGAATTGAAGGCCACAGCAAGAGATTTTTTCTTCTCATGTAGAAGTTTTTTAATAAATTCTGCTTCATAGGAATATTAAAACAGGTACAGCTAACAAAGGAGCACAATTCGTGCCCATGGGGATTCCAACAAACTGTTGAAAGACCTGATCACCAAAGACCACGAAGATATTGTCAATGAGGAACTCCACCATATTTATTTAATTTTTAGGATGACTGATCAGTTGATGGGAATAATTGCATTTTCCATTTTTGTTGAAGAAACAATTGTCTATGATGTCAAAAAGTCTAGTCTTTAATTTATCTTCAGGAATCATGGTCGTGTAAAGAGTTAAAAAGTCATACGTTTTGATGTTGTTGATTTGAGAAAAGTTTTTGCGATTTCAAGTTTACTTAAAGTTCTTAAGAATTTTTTAGAATCCACATTTGATTTACACTGCTTCTAGTCACACAGTACGTTTGGAGTTTCTCCTTCACAGCTGTTAATATTTTCGTGAGGAGCAAAGAAAGGGGGTTGCTAGAACATTTACTGGACTCAATGCTTCCATAACAGCTGTACAAAGTTTGAGGAATGTGAGGTTAGAGCTTGTAGAGGTGCGAGAGGAATTGATTACGCAAAAGAGGTAACCTATTACAGGGACGCCCAACATCCATTATACTATAAGCTGGATGCACGTTCGGCAACCCGGCCAAAAACGGTCGTGGTCGTTTTCTTTTGAATTTCTTTGGGTAGACAGAGAAAGTGTGGTTTGTTATTAGAATTAAGTATTTGAATACATTATTAAATGGAGAAAGCATCAGACTGTCTTAATTTTTGTGTGCAAAGTTTGATGAGGACAAGTGGATGAAAGGAGAAGATAACGAACAGTGATCAATCTCATAACTCCTATAAACAATAGAAAATAGAGAGTTGGGCAAACGCGGACCCCTGGATATACCAGAGGTAGGATCAAGTGCCTAGGAGGAGTAAGCATGCCCTGTCGACCGGTCACACCCGCCGTGAGCCCTGTATCTTAATCAGGTAAACGGAGTTGTTCGTAGTCAAAATCAGTGTGCCAAGAATTGCCTAACAATCGGTATGAAACATGTCAGACCGCATTTGACCCGATGATATGTTGTATTGGCAAATTAGATCATTATAACGACCATATTTAAACGAGACTGTTGGAATCCATGCACCATTAACTTGTTTGTCAGTAGCCTGCTTCGATTTAAAAACTGACCATACGCAGAACAAGCTCTTGCGTATCGAATCGGTTGAGAATTATAAATACCATATGAAAGATAGTTGGGCAAACACGGACCCCTGGACACACCAGAGGTGGAATCAAGTGCCTAGGAAGAGTAAGCATTCCCTGTCGACCGGTCACACCCGCCGTGAGCCCTATATCTTTATCAGGTAAACGGAGTTATCCGTAGTCAAAATCAGTGTGCCAAGAACAGTCAGTGTGAAACACGTCAGACAGCATTCGGTCCAATGATATTGTTGTTATATATTTACTTACAAGCTTGATGGAGCAATATACATGTATACGACACACTATTAGCACTAAAGTTTGGCTTGTCGGTTGTTGTTTTTTTTTCACAAACCAAATACAAGAAAAATATGCACACTCATGAATACTTCAAAGGTCCGGTATTTTATTGCAAATTGTCTCTTGTATATTCATATTGCACATGAAATAAAGCATGCATACAATTCAGTATTATTGTTTGTAAGATAGATAAGTTCTCGGATTTGAATTAAAACTTTGGAATACTTTTTAAAATGGATATTATTTTCATTGACATATTTACAATTTAAAAAAACATTGCTGTCCTATCACTGTGGAATATAAAAAAGTTGAAATCCTGTCAGTATGTAAGCAAAAAATGTGTGTCCTATGGTATTTTGCACTGGTCCCAACTCCCCAATAAATATTGACCAGTCCCTAAGTTTCAACCCGATCAATCTCTGGACATCACTCATTGCTATTTTACGATCCTCAAACATAATGACACGGCATCATGTCATGGTACTTTGTTTGTGGGCGCCATTAATATATCACGCCGCACTGAATATACCGAATTATCTTATTGGCTTAAAATTCGTATCTCATTAGCATGCCAGAGCCATGAATTTCATCAATATCTCATCAATTTGATATTTTATTTGAATTGGTAACTTCTCTTATCAGTCGTTCAACTACTGATTTGAATGAGCTTATCAATCTCATTTGAATAAGATGTATTTTCAAAGGACTTTAAACCAAAGTGAATTAATTATATCATTTTTATTTTAAATAAAGATCATCCCTTCCCATTAATGAAATGATTATACCAAACACTGAATTGAAGATATCTTTAATAATTCAACTACCAGTATTGCGTGCCATATTTAACCGATATCATCATTGATTCAATTATTCGAAACTACGTGTAATTGAATGTATGGTATCTTTAAATCAATTACTGATATCTAACTGCACCAAATCAAACCAAATATCGTATTTTATCCTAAGTTTCGTTGGGCTTAGGTTACATGTAGCAGCCAATATGAAAACTCATCAAAGTACTAAGAACTCCAGGTGGTACCCCATACAGCCCCAAACTGAGGTCGGAAAACTATCGTTCTTGGGATTCCCTGTTTTTCCTGCATACCCCTTTTGTATACTTTTCAAAGATTAAATTATTTGCCTTTATTATGGCTCTAAGTGATATAGAATTAGGAACCTTCAGGTGAGCTCAATTGTCTTCTTGTATTAAGAATATGTTTATTAATTCTTTAATTCATTATCAATTTTGATCGATTATTTGCTAATATTTAGGACTACTCTGAGTACTCTCAGTACTTTGAATTTTCTTATTTGGCTGCTGGCTAGTCGCTGCTATGATTTCAGCCCACAGGGGCTAAGCCCGTTTTGGGCCCGAACTCTGTGATACCATAAAGATATCTATATTTATGGTATCACAGAGTTCGGGCCCAAAACGGGGTTAGCCCCTGTGTTTCAGCCTATTGTTTTGTTAATCAGGTCTTCTTATCTTTAATATCCTTAATGAATAATTAAATTAGTGTATGCTATGTTGAATTAAAAGATATCTATCATACAATAATTAAATTGAGTATTTTCAACTAATTAAAATTGAAGAACAAGTGAGAGAGATTAGTTATATATCCTACTATTGAGTATATACGTGTAAAGTTATGGTGCAGCCTAACACACAGGAGGAAGATATAGGAGTATTTTCTTGCTTTTACACTAAACACATAAAACATATTTCCATAGGGTGATACGGTGATAGACGATTAATCAAATGTTGAATAGAGAACAACATTTTTACTATAATTTAGAATTTTCAACATAGGTCGTAAATACCTCTCTCTGGATCCTCCATTATCCTAAAGTAATATTAAATGGTCAAACATAAAGTAGATTATCGGGAGGAGAACCAACGGAGGATGTGGGGGGGGGGGGGGTCTACTCTTTAACACCAACAACTTCAGTCCATACCTCTAGGAGGACCTGGTCATGAAAACATTGGAGGCGTGATAGGAGACTCTTCAGATATAAGAAAAGCCTTAATATAAAATCGGTCGTTTTAAAGGTACCTTATTTTAAGAAATTACATTGTGGTAAATTGAATCAAAACAGTGAATAAAAGAAATTTCGATAAGTTACACGGTCCACATGTGTGTAAATTGTCAGCGAAAAGGACTATTCCAGATGCTAGCGTAAAGGGAGAAAGCCTCACTAAAAAAAAAGGGGGGGGGGCTATGTGTAATTGTAATGTACTAAAATATCTGCTACACTGTTTAAAGCACGAGAGTGATAAAACACGAGGGGATCGGGGTTTTATCTAGGGACAACTAGCACCCCAACACCAAGTTCATTGTGTCATAAATCAAAATTTCAGCAAATGATTTTTAAAATGTCGCACAAACAGTGTACTATTTGGACAACTCAAATCTAAGTGATCCACGAAATAACACAGTAAACATTCTTAAAGCCTTCGTTATTAAACTCCACGTCGACAACAGCGATAGTGACTCCTAGGATTCATATGTATCAGATCCCTGGTGGGGCCCAGTGGGCAAATAGCATTGGATTATGTTGGGGGTGTTGCTGATAAATTTATATGAACGGGAAATAATAATCGAAGATAATAAAGGAAATGTTTTAAAAATACATGTACTTACACGCTCCACAAAACCAGTTTCTTAAAAAAATATATAAGAAAAATTAAAATATTAACGGACTTGAAGGCAGCTACGCAGGGCGGATCTTAAAAAAAGATCGACGAAATCCTTTTCCGCCCATAGCAAAAATAAAACCCACCACCAAAATCCGCTTTTTTCGAGTTTTTTTTTTTAAATGTACACATGATACACCTTTTTTAAAACCTCGAAAAAAAGCGGATTTTGGTGGTGGATTTTATTTATATAATTTATTATTCGGACACAAATCATGCAATACTTCAATTTCTTATTCGGGAACAAATAATACAAAACTTCAATATCTGACAACCGAGCCCCTGTGTATGTAAGTACAAAAAACTATAATAATAAAAAAAAAAAAAAAAATAAATAAATTTTACCGTTACAATTTGGAACGGGATCGACATTCTGAATATGTCAGTGAGCGAGTTCGTCGAATCATTGCATGTTGTAGATCTGCTGTTTGATTCCCCATACAAAACAGGACATTGCAGGTAAATAACTGGTTAATGCCTCACTTTTTGTTTGTTTGATAGATCACAGTTGATACGACTGTTTGTTGAAGTCGAATGCATGTCAAAACCGGCCTACTGACGCAGACGTTTTCAGTGAGCCCTAACGAGTAAGCACAGGGGTCGGCAGTTTTATTGTTTTATCTGTAAGTGTAAAGGTCTACAATGTAAAGAACAATCACTGAGCTTGGCGAGCTCGCTACGCTTGCGAAGCTCAGTGGTGGTCGCTACACTCGGGAAGCTCAGTGGTGGTCGCTACATTCGCGAAGCTCAGTGGTGCTCGCTACGCTTGCGAAGCTCAGTGGTGGTCACTACACTCGCGAAGCTCAGTGGTGCTCGCTATGCTTGCGAAGCTCAATGGTGTTATTCACATTGTAGACCTTTACAGATAAAGCTGCAGAGTCGGCAGTCTGTGGAGTAAGCTATATAACCACAGATGAAAGGACTAGGGGAAAACCTACAAAAATGTGGGCTACAGCTGTAACAGGAAGGGAGAAAATGCAACGGACCAGACCGGGATTCGAATCCTGATCTGGTAAATTGCATTTTCTCCCTTCCTGTTACATTTGGTGCCGTAGACCAACCCCTGGAACTGACAGGTGACAATGCCTGCCAAGGGATAAAGATCCTGGGCTGATGTCTTCAGGTGTGAAGACATTTAAGGAGGGAGGAGTGTAGCGGTCAGCCGGGTTTGATTGACGGTGGCCAGTTAGCTCAGTTGGTAGAACACCTGACTAGAGATTCAGGGGGCCCGGGTTCGAATCCCGGTCTGGTCTGTTTCATTTTCTCCCTTCCTGTTACACAGCAAAACTAACATAGGCCATCAATGATTCGCGGTTTCTTTTGCTGCGTTGTGCCAGGTTATGTCCTGCAGTGTTCGAAATTAACCATAGACCGATAGATTGAGTCTATGTCAAATGACACCGGTCTATGCCAATTGTAATTGGGATAGACCAAATTTTCTATGCCAATTTTCTAGGTTTAAAGCAATAGGGTTATCCCAAAAGTCGACGTCTGATAAACGTTACGAGGAAAGAAGGACATTGTGATGGAAATGGAAAGAAAATAAGCTTTCTAAGTACATTAGAAGCAAATAACAATGTTTTAAATTTGTGTTATGTTTTATTCAATGTTGCTATCTATGCTAATTCAATGAGGTCTATGTCATCTTGTTTTGGCATAGACCTGTGGTCTTGACATTTACCTGTGGTCTATACATACCTGTGATTCTTCCGTCGGAAGACAAAATCTCCCGAATTTGAGCCCCCCTTCCGTTCCTTCCGTTAAAATGTAAAATCTTCCGTCATTTCAAATTTTCAACAACAAAAATTTTCTGAGCGCCATTTTTCAATATTGATAAGGAAAAACCCCGAGACAATCGAAAGTCGTCTATTTCCTGTTCCTGTTATTGATTTTCTGTCACAGTGACTGCACAGGTAAATGTCAATTAACGAGGGTACAGTAATTACTGAAGCCATTTCAAGAGTTTATTTATGATTACACAGCAATTGGTGATAATAAACAATTAGTGGATGATTAAAAAGATTGTGTTTGGCACACACTCTGGTGATTAGGAAGCGATACCGGCAGTTGAAGTTGTTATAAAAACATCAAGTCGGACGATCTTTGATGCTGTTGAAAACTTGGTACCGACGATCAAAGAAGCATAAAGTCTACTCAAACACCGATTGTATGGGGGTGTTTTCAGCCCAAGCCAATCATGGCAATGGAAGTATTATTTAAGAATGTGTTTTTTGGACATAATCATAACTTTCCAAAATGCCGAAACGTAACCTATCTCCGAATGCTCCTGCAGCAAAGAAGACAAAATATCTAGCAAAGTTCAACACTGCTTGGAAATCCGAATTTAAGTGGTGCCAAGCCAGCTCCAAGGGTCCAGACTATGCTTACTGTACTTACTGTAAAGCAGACTTCAAGATATGTTATGGGGGTCGCAACGACGTTACCAAACACATGGAGACACTTACTCACCAGAAAAACTACAGTTCAGTAGCATCAACTCCAACTGTGTCTAGCATGTTTAGCAGCAGTACCAACGTAGACGAAGTCCCCTTAGCAGAAACCCTTTTCGCCAACTACATTGCAAAGTACAACTGTGCATTCCTGATGGCTGACCACTTCACTGACCTGATGAGAACAATGTTCCCAGACTCTGCCATAGCACAAAAGTTTTCCTGCAAAAGGACCAAGACCACCCACATCGTCACACAAGCCTTAGCACCTCACTGGGACAACAAAGTCAGCGACATGTGCCGTAAAGAGAAGTTCACCGTTATGATCGATGAGTCCAACGACAAGGGTGACAACAAGAAACTCAACATCCTGATACGTGTATACAACCAGACTCTTCAGAAGGTTTCTACACAGTTTCTTGGTATTCCAACCTGTAACATCGGTACCAGTGCAAACATCTTCAACTGCTTGAACTAGGTATTCATGTAAGTATATTGATAGTTTGTCTTTTTAAAAAGATAAATATTAAATTTTTTCAGTGATATAAATCTGTTATTTTTTGTCTATATAATAAAGATTTATTTTAAACATGTTATATACATGTATTTGGTATACTAATTTTATATTTTTTTTCCCAGTGACAGAGACATCCCTTGGGCCAACCGTATTGGTTTCTCCTCAGACAACTGTAATGTGATGATTGGTAAGAACAACAGTGTCCTGACCCGTATTCAGCAGATGTCACCAAACGTGTTCAACGTAGGTTGTGTGTGCCACTTAGCCAACATCTGTGCACAGAAGGCCATCAAGACCCTACCACTGCCAATCGACGACTTCTTGGTTGACATCTACTACCACTTTCATCACAGGTATCAGGTGACAAGTGATAAAAAAATATTTTGCTAAGTATTAAGGTTGATAAATGTAGATACATTCATACAGAAATGCATCTATGGTTAACTTTAACAAAATTTATTTTATAATTTAATTAACTTTTCAATGCTATGTTTTTCAGTTCCAACAGAAGAGAGCAGTATCAGCAGTTGCAAGAATTCACAGACACGGACCCTATGAAGATCCTAAAGCACTGCAGTACCAGGTGGCTGTCATTGGAGCGGTGTGTTCAGCGTACTCTACAACGGTGGCCAGCATTGAAGAGTTACTTTCAGAGCCATGCAGAATGTGAGAAACCAGGCCGTATCAACAGATGTATGGAGGTCCTAATCAGCGACGAGATGTGGTTGTACTTTGCCTTCCTTGAGTTTGTCCTACCCATCCTCAACGACTTCAATGTGATGTTTCAGGTATTTTATATTAAGCATTGTGAAAAAGAATTAATAATAGGAAAGTGCCAAGGAGACACCAGAATTGTGTGAATATTTTATTGTACAATGTTATTAAGCATCATATTTAATATTTCCTTTTATATTTCAGGCTGGTGAATCCATGGTTGGCTTTCTTCATACAGAGATGGTTCGACTGCTACACAAGCTGTTGGGTAAATTCGTCACAACCAAGACCATCACAGTGCAGCAAGACATCACCAAGGTTGACTTCAGGTGTACAGATAACCAGCAGGACGACTCCAGAATTGCAGTTGGGTTGACTGCAAGGGGCTACCTCAGTGACAATGAGGACCTGCCACCAGAGACAGTTAGGAAGTTCTTTAGGTATTTAATTTTAATGAAGGTTATAGATTGAGAATTTACATGCAGTACAAGTAATTGATAATAATAATAACATTTGCTCATGAAAATCAAATGACTGTGTTAATATTTACATGAAAAGATATGATATTAGTGTCAGGAAGACCACACTCCATCTACAAGACAAACATAGTTATATATGATGATATGATTTATTATTTGAATGTATTGTATGCTTTTTACTGAGTAAGCAGATTGTCTAATTTCTTTTATTTCAGTTCAGTCAGGGAGTTCTACTGCACCATAGCTGAGACTATGATTAAGAAGTTCCCATTCCAGGACAAGGTTCTCCAGGGTATCGGGTTCCTGAATCCCAACACCAAGGACAAGATTTCTCCAGAAGATGGTTAGTACCTTTTATTGTATTTCAAAATTATTGGTAAGCTGAATTTGCACTTTGGAAAAAAAAGAAGAAAATAAGAATGCACCAGAACTGAAACAAATAATACAGAATTTGAGAACTTTTATAATTGTTACTGGATGGAAAAAGGGAATATTTATACATGTGTATCAGAGTACCTGTTTATAAATGTATGCTTTTATACTTAAATTTTATATATTTTATACTAAATTTTGTTCTTCTTTTTCAGTTGTCAGCTTGTCTGATAGGTTTTGCAGTCTGAGCCAGCAGGAGAAACAGCAACTAGAAGATGAGACTTCAGACTACATCCTTACTCCTCTGTCTGACCTGCCAACTTTTGATGCTGACACAACCTTGAACCAGTTTTGGAACACCATGGGGAACCTGAAGTTACCAAGTGGCCAGAAGCAGTTTCAGCTCCTTCACCAACTCAGCAAGATTGTTCTGACACTACCTCACTCCAATGCTGACACAGAAAGGACTTTTTCCATGCTGAAGAAGATCCAGACAGACTCCAGAGAGAGCCTTGCTGATAAGACCATCCACAGCTTACTCAGTGTAAAGATCAACAACCCAGAAGAGTGCCACCAGTACAAACCAGAGCCAGAACTTGTCAGAGCAGCCAAGTCAGCATGTGCCTTATATAAACAGTCTTGTTCATAAACTTATAATGTGCTTTATATTCAAGTAAACAATCTTAAGGTGTACACCATTTTCATATTGTGCTTTGGACTCAGTGACATTAGTGCTTTCAATATCTGGCATGTGTAGTGACTATTGTTAACTTATGTGATAATTGTTATAACTTGTTATCTCTGTAATAAATATAACAAGTTTTTTTCTTTTAATTGTGGTTTTTAAGGTATTGACTTAAGAATTATCAATGTTCTTAACACAAAAAAGGAATTATCAATGTTCTCAACACAAAAAGGATCTGATGATTATGAACTCAGACACTTGTAACACAAAAAAAACTACTAGTAGCATGATTTCATTAGCCAATGAACACACAAAAACGGTAAAAAAATGTCGATAAAAAATCTCCAGTTATCAGACCAAAACTCCAGCTGAAAATTTTCAAATCTCCAGTTGTGGCATGACAGTTCTGTCACAGGTATGTGTATACCAAGTTTTAAACCAATTTCGAACACTGGTCCTGCACTTTTGGTTCTGCCTCTGAGTCCTGCCTCCAGGTGTTTTTTGGACGTCCCCTCTTTCTCTGCGGGTTCCAGGTCAGGGCCTGTCGTGTGGTGCTGGAAGGTGGCTTCCTTAGGCTATGTCCAATCCAGCCCCACCTCCTCCGTCCGATTTGCATGTCTAAGGGTTCCTGTCCTGCTTTCTTCCATAGTTCTTCATTTGTGATGTTTTCAGCCATTGGATGCGCTCAAGACAGGTGTTGTAAAATAACTTGTATTAGGATGGGCCAAATGGTCAGTTATCAAATATGTGAACAAAAAAATTTTTAAAAAAATTTTCAAGACCCCGAGATCGAAGATCGGGGGCATATTGTTTTTGTCCTGTCTGTCATTCTGTATTCATTCTGTTTTCTTTGTGACAAGACCTTTCCGTGGTTACCAAATTGTTTGACCCTTAACCTTGGAGTTTGACCTACTTTTTGAAAACTTTAACATTAGTCATAACTTCTAAATGGTAAATGTTAGAGCTTTGATATTTCACATGAACATTCCTTGTGACAATTAAGATCTTACTACTGGTACCAAGGTATTTGTCCTTGTGACATTGCATGGTCATCTTTGGAATTGGCCATTATTTGGGGCATCTGTGTTTCACAAACATATCTTGTTCTTGATTTAATACTACCATTCCAATTCTTTTCAAATTTGGTATGAAGCAGGGCAGGGCCGGACTTGGTATTTAGTGTTTATGTGTAGAACATTTAACATCTTTTGTACTATTGATACTAAATTGAAACTAAATGGATATTTAGATGAAAGCTTCCAAACATGAAGCAGATTGATTGATTGATTGATGTTTTCTGCCACACTCAACAATTTTTCAGTGATGTGGTGGCGCCCAGTTTTTATTGGTGGAAGAGAGAACCCAGATACAATGTAGCTGGGAAGAGACCACCGACCTTCTGAAAGTAAACTGGGAAACTTTCTCACTTACCGGTGCGAGCGGGATTCGAACCCGCACCGACAGAGGTGAGAGGCCGTGTGATTTTGAGCGCGATGCTCTGACCACTTGGCCACTGAGGCCAGCAAATTAAAGTATATTAGACTCAGCTAGGTCCCCGGGGTTGAGGTGGGGCAACATCAAAATTTTACTTGCAAATATATAGAAAAATTCAAGTATTCAAAATCATGGACCTAAGGATATGGTGTGGTCACAATAGGGGATCAAAGTTTGACAAGTGAATATAGGGAAGATCTTTAAAAGTCTTCTTAAAAACCATTGGGTTGGAAAATTGGAAATTTACATGAAAGCCATTTTTTTTTTTCTTTACTTGTGGAGTTAAAAGGGTCTTGATGACCCTCTGTAGCTGAATTCTGGGAGTCAAAAGTTTTTATGTGGATCACGCTTTTTAAAAAATATATCAATTTAAACCATTTGATTTTGATCTACACTGTTTAGGGTATACTACAGTAGTGTTTGTTCATAAAATGAATAAATGTTGGTTCATATGAAATAAATACCTTCGTAATTTATTATTTTACTTTGAAGTTTCTATAGGTTACATGTCATCATATGATATGTCTCTATGTCACACTTATATAAATGCATCATCATGTATATCTGATTAATGTTAAAAGGTACATGTATAGTCTTTATATATTAAGGACCTTTTTGCGCATTTCGTGCCACTGTTATAATTTACGACAAGTCACGGATGGGCAGTTTTTCGTGAGCGCTCGTGAAGCTCAGTTACTGTAGTTGTACTTGCTAAGTAAACGTTGAACATGATGAAAATGTCGACTCCTGTGATGGAGACCATGTGCATCCTGATCACCTATGGGATTGTTTTCTCGATTTGATCCTGATCACCTACAGGATTGTTTTTTCGATTTGTTGGTCATCGTTTTATTTAGTTTTGTGTAAATCTAAATTTGAACAACATCGTCATGTTGAACCACAACTTAAAAGACAAGTTCTCTGCCTTTATTTTTTGTTTATTTATTTATTAAGTCAACTGAGTAAACTCAGGTGACCTGTTGCAATTGGTTTTCGTCCGTCATCATCCGTCGTGCGTTAACAATTGAACATTTTTAACTTCCTCTTAATAACTACCAGTCCAATTCTTTTCAAATTTGGTATAAAGCATCATTGGGACAAGGGGGCATAAATTGTAAATTTCAGGACTCCAGCACCCCTGGGGCCCAAGGGGTGGGGCAAAAACTTCCCAAAATTGACTAATTTTTAAAAATCTTCTTCTTAAGCACAATACACATGTAAGAAAAACTAAATGCATAGTGATGTAGAGCAGGAAGGCCTCTACCAAAATTGTAAATTTCATGATCCCCGGGGTAGGGGTTCTGACCCCACGGCGGGGCAAATCTTGTTATATAGTGTTTATGTATAAAACACTTCAATAACATTTTTTTTTTAGTTCTATTGATAGTAAATAGATATTTAGAAAGAAGAGGTAGTCCTTTACCAAAATTGTAAATTTGATGATCCCAGGGGTAGAGGTTTTGGTATCAGGGTGGGTCGAAAATGTTCAGTTATTTAGTGTGTGAACAATAAACATTTTCAACTTCTTGATAACTATCATTCCAATTCTTTTCAAATTCGGTTTGGAACAAGGGGAACATAAATTTTAAATTTCAGGATTGCTGCACACCGGGGGCCTTAGGGGCAGGGCAAAAACTACCCAAAAATGACCAATTTTCAAAAATCTTCTTCTCAAGAACCACACATGTATATGTAAGAAAAACTGAATGCAAAGTGATATAGACCAGGAAGACCTCTACAAAACTTGTCAATTTCATGATCCCCGGGGTAGGGGTTATGACCCCAGGGCAGGGCCTAACTTGTTATATAGTGTTTATGTGTAAAACACTTAAATAACATTTTCTTTAGTGCTTTTCATACTCAATTGAAACTAAATGGATAGAGCAGGTAGTCTTATACCAAAATTGTAAATTTGATTTTCCCCAGAGTAAGGGTTTTGACCCCAGGGTGGGGCCAAACTTGGTATATAGTAGTGATGTACTAATTATCGCCGACTTTCGATTGTCAGTCGCTGTAATGAAACGATGTGAATAATCGATCATTGTCATTTTGAAAATCGAAAATCGCCGACGTCAATATTTTTTTTGATAATGCGAATATTCATGCTGAGACTTAACAAAATCAAAATGGCTGACAAAATTTGAATATCGTTTAATGTCCCGCTCGAGAATATTTCACTCATATGGAGACGTCACCATTGCCGGTGAAGGGCTGCAAGATTTAGGCCTATGCTTAGTGCTTACAGTCTTTGAGCAGGGAGGGATCTTTATACCACACCTGCTGTGACACGGGGCCTCAGATTTTGCTTCTTACAACAAGCAAGACTATATTCTAACCTGGATCCCACAAGAACAACAACAAAAGTCAAGAGATCTATCCCTATCCCGAAAAACCAAAATCGAAAGTATCGGATTATTAAATTCAAATTTCTAATGATTTTAGATGTCTCCATTAGTGAAAAATTCTAGAGAGAGACGTTAAACAAGATACGATCAATCAATCTGATGATTTTATTCTAATTAACTTAATATTTAGGGTAAAAAAGTAAATATATATATTTATGCCATAAATTTGAAATGAATAAAATTCATTTATTTTTCGATTAATCAATCGAAAAGGTGGATCCGATCATCGATTAATTTTTTATTCCCGATTGTACATCATTACTATATAGTATTTATGTGTAAGTTTGCTGATACTGTATAAAATCTAAATGCTTACTTAGGAAGAGCAGAAAAGGATGTACATTAAAAAATGGTGAATTTCACAACCCAGAGTTATGACTTTAGGATGAGTCCAAATTAGTCATATTTTGACGTTTTAATTTAATACACCTATTATTTAAAGCCTTTCATCACTGTATACACTTTTGAGGGCAGTGAAGTGTTAAGCTAGAACACATCTTGTTTTATACTGCTGCTGAACATTAGAATTTAGCTTAGATATTCAGAACTGGAAATTTTTTTCTAGATTTCATAGCCCATGAAAGTAGTGATACTTTTTCACTAGTATTCAGGTGACCGATAAGTCCTGTGGGCCTCTTGTTATGTACTTCTTGGACTGAACATTAAGCCTGATCACAGGATATGAACTGTTATCTTTTTTCTGCGTCATAGTGACCCTATGGGATATGTTTTTAGGGGTAAAAAATATTTTGTATGTGTAAATTATGCAGAAATTTGCATCAACGGAAACACCGAAAGCTTTCTGACATACACTTATATAAGATCCATGTTTGTGGGGTAGGGTGCATGAGGCCACAATATAGAATCAAATTGTACATGGGAATATGGAAGGAAAAATCTTCTTAAAAACAAAAGGGCCTAAAAACTTAAAATTTACATGAAAAGCTTCATGACGTAGTGCAGATTCAAGTTTGTTAAAATCATGGTTTATAATAGATATGGATTTAGAACGAGCTGATAGCCCTTTACCAAAATTGTATATTTCTTGATGACATGGATTAACAGTAAGGCCCATTCAATCAGTGCTGATTAAAAATGTACTCTAATATTTGCTCCTTTTTATG